>NW_026729062.1:145000-170000 GCF_030272615.1 Cryptomeria japonica | reverse complement strand
GGCAGAAATGCTAGTAACGTGCACTTCGGGACCAACGCATCACCGGAAGACAACCGCCAAACATCGAAAGAGTCGCGATGCTCCGCAACCTACGTGCAAAGCGGTCGCACACCGGGTAAGGGAGTGAGAGCCCCAAACATAGCTGGGCGAGGCGCTCACTCCGCTCTTTAATATCTCGTTAATACCGCCAAGGAAATGGCACAAGCACACACACACAAGCATCCTCGGAAGAGGACAGTTCGAGTGACAGGTCAAATCCAAGAGTTCCGAAGACTACCTCCAGGAACAATCGGGAACAAGACCGATTACAAGTCGTCGAGTCTGTTACTGGGCGAACACGAGATGCGCACAGGAAATCGATCAGCCCTCACAATGGCCCAAGGCCAGAGATCGGACTGCTACGATTTACCCCAACAATCATCGTGCCACTCTTCGCAGAGAGGTGATAGACGCCAACGAGCCCGCGCATAGCAATCGAGGTGTAAAAAGGGCGTTGAAGGCAGGAAGCCTGGACGAAAGAGGCTACGAGGTCACCTCGAAGCGGTCTAAGAATCGGGCGCACTTGGGGCGACTACCAGTGCCAACCCCTTATCCCGCGGTGCGTCCGACACACAGAAATTTCCAAGGCGGCCAAGGAGCCTCCCCGCATAGCAATCGGGGTGTGAGGTTACGGATGCAGCATTGATAGCAATCGAGGTGTGAGGCGAAGGATGCAGAAGTGAGAGCCGAGGGATGTAGCAGAGATAGCAATCGGGGTGTGTGATGCAGAAGAGATAGCAATCGAGGTGTGCGGTGGGAAGGGCCCAGCAGCCAGAATGCATGAAGCGACGGATGAAGCAGTGATGACAACCGGGCTGTGAGGAGAGGAGGGATGCAGCCAAGAAAGCAATCAGGGCTCGAGGCAAGGGATGCATCAAGGATAGCAATCATGTTGTGAGGCGAGATTCCAAAGGCTAAACGTGAGAGGCTGCAGGGTCGACTCAGAGAGGTCTATGCATGTGAGAGGCTGAAAGCAAGGTCGACTCGGAGCGGTCTATGCATCGGGCGCGCTTGGGGCGACTACCAGTGCCAACCCCTTATCCCGCGACGCGTCCGACAAAGAGAACGTTCCAAGGCGGCAGAGGAGGTTACCAGCCGAAGGATGCAGTAGCAATAACAGGTATAGTTCCGCGGCGGCCGAGAAGACTCACCGCATAGGAATCGGGATGCGAGGCGAGGGATGCGGCGGGAAGGCCCCGACGGCTAAACGGAAGAGGCTGCAGGGCCGCCTCGGAATGGTCCAAGCATCGGATGCGATTGGGACGACTACCAGTGCCAACCCCTTATCCCGCGATGCGTCCGATACACAGATAGTTCCAAGGCGGCCGAGGAGCCTCACCGCATATCAATCGGGGTGCGAGGCGAGGGATGGGGCGGGAAGGCCCCAACGGCTAGACGGAAGAGGCTTCAGGGCCACCTCGGAATGGTCCAAGCATCGGACGCGCTTGGGGCGACTGCCAGTGCCAACCCCTTATCCCGCGATGCGTCCGATACACAGATGGTTCCAAGGCGGCCGAGGAGCCTCACCGCATAGCAATCGGGGGTGCGAGGCGAGGGATGGGGCGGGAAGGCCCCAACGGCTAGACGGAAGAGGCTTCAGGGCCGCCTAGGAATGGTCCAAGCATCGGACACGCTTGGGGCGACTACCAGTGACAGCCCCCTATCCCGCGATGCGTCCGATACGAAGATGGTTCCAAGGCGGCCGAGGAGCCTCACCGCATAGCAATCGGGGTGCGAGGTGGGGGATGCGGCGAGATGGCCCCAACGGCTAGACGGAAGAGGCCACAGGGCCGCGTCGGAATAGTCCAAGCATCGGACGCGCTTGGGGCGACTACCAGTGACAACCCCTTATCCCGCGATGCGTCCGATACGAAGATAGTTCCAAGGCGGCCGAGGAGCCTCACCGCATAGCAATCGGGGTGCGAGGTGGGGGATGCGGCGAGATGGCCCCAACGGCTAGACGGAAGAGGCTGCAGGGCCGCCTCGGAATAGTCCAAGCATCGGACGCGCTTGGGGCCACTACCAGTGACAACCCCTTATCCCGCGATGCGTCCGATACGAAGATAGTTCCAAGGCGGCCGAAGAGCCTCACCGCATAGCAATCGGGGTGCGAGGTGGGGGATGCGGCGAGATGGCCCCAACGGCTAGACGGAAGAGGCCACAGGGCCGCCTCGGAATAGTCCAAGCATCGGACGCGCTTGGGGCGACTACCAGTGACAACCCCTTATCCCGCGATGCGTCCGATACGAAGATAGTTCCCAGGCGGCCGAGGAGCCTCACCGCATAGCAATCGGGGTGCGAGGCGAGGGATGCGGCGAGATGGCCCCAAAGGCTAGACGGAAGAGGCTGCAGGGCTGCCTCGGAATAGTCCAAGCATCGGACGCGCTTGGGGCGACTACCACTGCCAACCCCTTATCCCGCGATGCGTCCGATACACAGATAGTTCCGAGGCGGCCGAGGAGGTGGGGGATGCAGCGAGATGGCCCCAACGGCTAGACGGAAGAGGCTGCAGGGCCGCCTCGGAATAGTCCAAGCATCGGACGCGCTTGGGGCGACTACCAGTGACAACCCCTTATCCCGCGATGCGTCCGATACACAGATAGTTCCGAGGCGGCCAAGGAGCCTCACCGCATAGCAATCGTGGTGCGAGGTGGGGGATGCGGCGAGATGGCCCCAACGGCTAGACGGAAGAGGCTGCAGGGCCGCCTCGGAATGGTCCAAGCATCGGATGCGCTTGGGGCGACTACCACTGCCAACCCCTTATCCCGCGATGCGTCCGATACACAGATAGTTCCAAGGCGGCCGAGGAGCCTCACAGCATAGCAATCAGGGTGCGAGGCGAGGGATGCGGCGAGAAAGCCCCAACGGCTAGAGGGAAGAGGCTTCAGGTCCGCCTCGGAATGGTCCAAGCATCGGACGCGCTTGGGGCGACTACCAGTGACAACCCCTTATCCCGCGACGCGTCCGATACACAGATAGTTCCAAGGCGGCCGAGGAGCCTCACCGCATAGCAATCGGGGTGCGAGGCGAGGGATGCGGCGAGAAGGACCCAACGGCTACACGGAAGAGGCTTCGGGGCCGCCTCGGAATGGTCCAAGCATCGGACGCGCTTGGGGCGACTACCAGTGACAACCCCTTATCCCGCGACGCGTCCGATACACAGATAGTTCCAAGGCGGCCGAGGAGCCTCACCGCATAGCAATCGGGGTGCGAGGCGAGGGATGCGGCGAGAAGGACCCAACGGCTAGACGGAAGAGGCTTCGGGGCCGCCTCGGAATGGTCCAAGCATCGGACGCGCTTGGGGCGACTACCAGTGACAACCCCTTATCCCGCGACGCGTCCGATACACAGATAGTTCCAAGGCGGCCGAGGAGCCTCACCGCATAGCAATCGGGGTGCGAGGCGAGGGATGCGGCGAGAAGGACCCAACGGCTAGACGGAAGAGGCTTCGGGTCCGCCTCGGAATGGTCCAAGCATCGGACGCGCTTGGGGCGACTACCAGTGACAACCCCTTATCCCGCGACGCGTCCGATACACAGATAGTTCCAAGGCGGCCGAGGAGCCTCACCGCATAGCAATCGGGGTGCGAGGCGAGGGATGCGGCGAGAAGGACCCAACGGCTAGACGGAAGAGGCTTCGGGTCCGCCTCGGAATGGTCCAAGCATCGGACGCGCTTGGGGCGACTACCAGTGACAACCCCTTATCCCGCGACGCGTCCGATACACAGATAGTTCCAAGGCGGCCGAGGAGCCTCACCGCATAGCAATCGGGGTGCGAGGCGAGGGATGCGGCGAGAAGGACCCAACGGCTAGACGGAAGAGGCTTCGGGTCCGCCTCGGAATGGTCCAAGCATCGGACGCGCTTGGGGCGACTACCAGTGACAACCCCTTATCCCGCGACGCGTCCGATACACAGATAGTTCCGAGGCGGCCGAGGAGCCTCACCGCATAGCAATCGGGGTGCGAGGCGAAGGATGCGGCGAGAAGGACCCAACGGCTAGACGGAAGAGGCTTCGGGTCCGCCTCGGAATGGTCCAAGCATCGGACGCGCTTGGGGCGACTACCAGTGACAACCCCTTATCCCGCGACGCGTCCGATACACAGATAGTTCCAAGGCGGCCGAGGAGCCTCACCGCATAGCAATCGGGGTGCGAGGCGAGGGATGCGGCGAGAAGGACCCAACGGCTAGACGGAAGAGGCTTCAGGGCCGCCTCGGAATGGTCCAAGCATCGAACGCGCTTGGGGCGACTACCAGTGACAACCCCTTATCCCGCGACGCGTCCGATACACAGATAGTTCCGAGGCGGCCGAGGAGCCTCACCGCATAGCAATCGGGGTGCGAGGCGAGGGATGCGGCGAGAAGGACCCAACGGCTAGACGGAAGAGGCTTCAGGGCCGCCTCGGAATGGTCCAAGCATCGGACGCGCTTGGGGCGACTACCAGTGACAACCCCTTATCCCGCGACGCGTCCGATACACAGATAGTTCCGAGGCGGCCGAGGAGCCTCACCGCATAGCAATCGGGGTGCGAGGCGAGGGATGCGGCGAGAAGGACCCAACGGCTAGACGGAAGAGGCTTCAGGGCCGCCTCGGAATGGTCCAAGCATCGGACGCGCTTGGGGCGACTACCAATGACAACCCCTTATCCCGCGACGCGTCCGATACACAGATAGTTCCGAGGCGGCCGAGGAGCCTCACCGCATAGCAATCGGGGTGCGAGGCGAGGGATGCGGCGAGAAGGACCCAACGGCTAGACGGAAGAGGCTTCAGGGCCGCCTCGGAATGGTCCAAGCATCGGACGCGCTTGGGGCGACTACCAGTGACAACCCCTTATCCCGCGACGCGTCCGATACACAGATAGTTCCGAGGCGGCCGAGGAGCCTCACCGCATAGCAATCGGGGTGCGAGGCGAGGGATGCGGCGAGAAGGACCCAACGGCTAGACGGAAGAGGCTTCAGGGCCGCCTCGGAATGGTCCAAGCATCGGACGCGCTTGGGGCGACTACCGTTGCCAACCCCTTATCCCGCGATGCGTCTGATACACAGATAGTTCCGAGGCGGCCGAGGAGCCTCACCGCATAGCAATCGGGTTGCGAGACAGATTATTGGGAAGGGAACCCCCTGGGATGCGGCTCAAGCAGTGCCCAAAGGGACTGGAATGCGGAATCACATCGAGAGACCCAAATGCTATACGAGGGCTCAAATCGAATTATCGATTTGGCCACGACATGGACGCATCGGAACGACTACCTTTGCCGAACCACTCGCAATTGCATCCATACCGAAACCAATAGACATTTCCGTTAGAGCCCTCGCATAGCATTCGGGAATCTCGCATGCCCCTCTAAATCGACCAATGCTGGCGCTCAATGAAAATCCGAGCGCTACCACCGTTCGAGCGCCAGCATTGGTCGAGTTAGAGGGGCACGGGGGAGAATGCTCCAGTCAACACCTCCCCTATATAAGTTATTTGTCCGATTCTCGCACAACCGTAGTCTGCCTCGTCGAATCAAACAACGGTCCCAGATTCCGACTTCCGTTCCGTAGAGACCCAAAAGCTAGATGGAGGCTCGCAAGAAAGAGAGTCGGCGCATAGCAATCGGGTTTCTCGAACGTTTAGGGACCGAGCTCACTTGCGGATAGGGCAAAATCCGCCAAGCAACCCAAAAGCTAGACGGGGGCTCGAATCGAATCGCCTAGGCGGCCACAACAACGACGTGTTGGATCGACTACCAGTGCCAAACCATTCAGCAAGACTAGTCTGTGTCGAGGCCGGATAGAGATTCTCAGAGAGCGCCCGCATAGCATTTAGGAGACCTGCCGCGTCCCTCACACTCGACAAATGGTGGTGCACGTTTATAAATCCGAGCGATCCCAACCCTTTCAAGCACCAACATCGGTCGAGATAGAGGGGCACGGAGGGGGCTGCGTGAGACAACACAGTCCCCTATATAAGTTATTTGTCCGATTCTCACACATCCGAAGAATGGTCATCAAATCGGACAACAGCCCAAACTTCCGACTTCCGTCCCAGAAAGCCCAAGAGCTATCTAAAACGTTCATGGCCGGAACTCGATCGCGGCTATACCAGTCCGCCAAGCAACCCAAAAGCTAGACTGGAGCTCTAGTCGAATCACCTCTGTGGCCATTGCAAGGACGTGTTGGAGCGACTACCATTGCCGAACCATTCCGCAGGTCGAGTCCATACCAAGGCCGCATAGAGATTCACGATGAGCTCCTGCATAGCAATCAGGAGACTTGCCGTGTCCATCACAATCGATAAATCCTGGTGCAAGATTTTTGCATCCGAGCGCTCCAACCAGTCGAGCACCAGCATCAATCGACATAAACGGGCACGGGGGGAGGATGCTCGAGAACACTACCTCCCCTATATAAGTTATTTGTCCGATTCTCAAGCAGCCGAAGTCTGGTCATCGAATCGGGTCAAAGACCACAACTTCCGACTTTACCCACAATGCAAGTCATCGAATCGAACATCGGCCCCCGAGTCGGACTCCATGCGTATGTCAGGTCATCGGACCCAAATTCCGCCTTCCTGCGCATGGCGGGCCATCAATATCAACTCGGTCATCGGACCCAAACTCCGCCTTTTTGCGTATGGCACGCCTTCAAATCGGTCATCGGACCCAAATTCCGCCTTCCTGTGCATGGCGGGCCATCAACATCAACTCGGTCATCGGACCCAAATTCCGCCTTTCTGCGCATGGCACGCCATCAACTCGGTCATCGGACCCAAATTCCGCCTTCCTGCGCATGGTAGGTCATCGGACACAAATTCAGACCTCGCCAATATGCCTACGTATCGAATCGGTCATCGGACCCAACTTCCGACTTCATCCATACTGTAGGGTCTTTGAGGTTGGCGCGGTGCGCTCAACCCAGGGAGTCGACCCATCGAAGCATACACCTCCCCTATATAAGCTATTTGTCCGATTCCCACACCTGTGTAGTTTGCACCTCTGACCAGGACATCGACCCCAACTTCCGAACTCGACTGCAACGACGGCACCAGCGCCTTGGTGCGCACCTTGCGACGCACAGTCCCAACATTCGCCTTCCTGCACATGGCAGGTCATCGGACCCAAATTCCGACCTCGCGAGTATGCCTACATATCGAATCGGTCATCGGACCCAACTTCCGACTTCATCCATACCGTAGGGTCTTTGAGGTTGGCGCGGTGCGCTCAACCCGGGGAGTCGACCCAACGAAGCATACACCTCCCCTATATAAGCTATTTGTCCGATTCCCACACCTGTGTAGTTTGCACCTCCGATCAAGACATCGACCCCAACTTCCGAACTCGCCTCCAACGACCGAACCAGCGCCTTGGTGCGCACCTTGCAACGCACAGTGCCAACATTCGCCTTCCTGCACGTGGCAGGTCATCGGACCCAAATTCCGACCTCGCGAGTATGCCTACATATCGAATCGGTCATCGGACCCAACTTCCGACTTCATCCATACCGTAGGGTCTTTGAGGTTGGCGCGGTGCGCTCAACCCGGGGAGTCGACCCAACGAAGCATACACCTCCCCTATATAAGCTATTTGTCCGATTCCCACACCTGTGTAGCTTGCACCTCCGATCAGGACATCGACCCCAACTTCCGAACTCGACTAAAAAGACCGCACCAGCGCCTTGGTGTGCACCTTGCAACGCACAGTGTCAACATTCGCCTTCCTGCACATGGCAGGTCATCGGACCCAAATTCCGACCTCATGAGCATACCTACTAATCGAATCGGTCATCGGACCCAACTTCCGACTTCATCCATACCGTAGGGTCTTTGAGGTTGGCGCGGTGCGCTCAACCTGGGGAGTCGACCCATCGAAGCATACACCTCCCCTATATAAGCTATTTGTCCGATTCCGACACCTGTGTAGTTTGCACCTCCGCTCAGGACATCGACCCCAACTTCCGAACTCGCCTGCAACGACCGAACCAGCGCCTTGGTGCGCACCAAAAGTGCGCACTTTTGGAGGGCACTTTTCTGCGCTCCAAAGGTGCGCACTTTTGGAGGGCACTTTTTGGAGGGCACTTTTCTGCGCTCCAAAGGTGCGCACTTTTGGAGGGCACTTTTTGGAGGGCACTTTTCTGCGCTCCAAAGGTGCGCACTTTTGGAGGGCACTTTTTGGAGGGCACTTTTCTGCGCTCCAAAGGTGCGCACTTTTGGAGGGCACTTTTTGGAGGGCACTTTTCTGCGCTCCAAAGGTGCGCACTTTTGGAGGGCACTTTTTGGAGGGCACTTTTCTGCGCTCCAAAGGTGCGCACTTTTGGAGGGCACTTTTTGGAGGGCACTTTTCTGCGCTCCAAAGGTGCGCACTTTTGGAGGGCACTTTTTGGAGGGCACTTTTCTGCGCTCCAAAGGTGCGCACTTTTGGAGGGCACTTTTTGGAGGGCACTTTTCTGCGCTCCAAAGGTGCGCACTTTTGGAGGGCACTTTTTGGAGGGCACTTTTCTGCGCTCCAAAGGTGCGCACTTTTGGAGGGCACTTTTTGGAGGGCACTTTTCTGCGCTCCAAAGGTGCGCACTTTTGGAGGGCACTTTTTGGAGGGCACTTTTCTGCGCTCCAAAGGTGCGCACTTTTGGAGGGCACTTTTGTGCACTCCAAAGGTGCGCACTTTTGGAGGGCACTTTTCCTGTGCTCCAAAGGTGCACACCTAGGTGAGCACCTTCGACCACACCTTGTAGCACACCAAACTCTGACTTTCGACTTCATCCGCAATGCAGGGTCTTTGAGGTTGGCGCAATGCGCACAACCAGGGGAGTCGACCCATCAAACCCAACACCTCCCCTATATAAGCTATTTGTCTGATTCTCATACATGCGTAGCCTGCAGGAGCAATTAGGACATCGACCCCAACTTTCGGCTTCTAAACGAAAACAAGGTCTTTGAGGTTGGTGTAATGCGAACAACTAGGGGAGTCAACCCATCAAACCCAACACCTCCCCTATATAAGCTATTTGTCTGATTCTCATACATGTGTAGTCTACAGGAGCAATTAGGACATCGACCCCAACTTTTGACTTCTTAACGAAAACAAGGTCTTTGAGGTTGACGTAATGCGCACAACCAGGGGAGTCGACCCATCAAACCCAACACCTCCCCTATATAAGCTATTTGTCCGATTCTCATACATGTGTAGCCTGCAGGAGCCATTAGGACATTGACCCCAACTTTTGACTTCTTAACGAAAACAAGGTCTTTGAGGTTGGCGTAATGCGCACAACCAAGGGAGTTGACCCATCAAACCCAACACCTCCCCTATATAAGCTATTTGTCTGATTCTCATACATGTGTAGCCTGCAACAACGATTAGGACATCCACCCCAACTTCTGAATTCGTCTGCGTTGACCGCACCAAAGGTGCACGCCTTGGTGCTCACCAAAATCCGACTTCCGACTTCTTCTGCTATGCGGGGTCTTTGAGGTTGGCGCAGTGCGCACAACCAGGGGAGTCAACCCACCGAATGCAACACCTCCCCTATATAAGCTATTTGTCTGATTCTCATACATGCGTAGACTGCAGCAATGATTAGGACATCCACCCCAACTTTTGACTTCTTAAACAAGACAGGGTCTTTGAAGTTGGTGCAGTGCACACAACCAGGGGAGTCGACCCATCAAACGCAACACCTCCCCTATATAAAGCTATTTGTCCGATTCTCATACGTGTAGTCTGCAGCAGCGATTAGGACATCGACCCCAACTTCCGAATTCGTTTGCATTGACCGCACCAAAGGTGCACGCCTTGGTGTGCACCCTGGAGTGCACTTTGGTGCTCACCTCGGTGCACACTTTGGTGTGCACCTCGGTGTGCACCAAAGGTGCGCACCTTGGAGCGCACCAAAGGTGTACACTTTGGAGCGCACCACATAGGGTCTTTGAGAGGTTGGCGCAGTGCGCACACCAAGGTGGGTGTTGAGGTGCGTGCCGAGGTGGGTGGGTGCTAGGGTGCGCTCCATGGTGGGTGCCAGGGTGGGTGCGTGCTAGGGTGGATTCCAAAGAGGGTCATAGGGTGGGTGCCAAGGTGGGTTGGTGATATAGTGGGTTCAAAGGTGGGTACTAGGGTGGGTTCCAAGGTGGGTCACAAGTTGGGTGCCAGGATGCGTGGGTGTTAGGTTGGGTGCCAAGGTGGGCTCCTGCGTGGGTGGGTGCTAGGGTGGGTTTCAAGGTGGACGCGAGGGCGGGTGCCAAGGTGGGTAACAAGTTGGGTGTTAGGATGGGTGAGTGCTAGAGTGGGTGCCAAGGTGGGTGGGTGCTAAGGTGGATGCCAAGGTGGTTCACAGGGTGGGTGGGTTCTAGGGTGAGTTCCAAGGTGGGTCACAGGTTCAGTGCTAGGGTGGGTGTCAAGGCGGGTGTCGAGGTGCCTGGGTGCTAGGGTGTGGATGCCAATGTGGGTCATAGGGTGGGTACTAGGGTGGGCTGCAATGTGGGTGCCAAGGTGGGTAACATGCTCGGTGGGTTCTAAATTGGGTGCCAGGGTGGGTGTGCACCCACCTTGCCCGAGGTGGGTGCCAAGGTGCCAGTGTGGGTGGGTGCTAAGGTGGATGCCAAGGTGGGTGAGAAGGTGGGTGATAGGTTGAGTGGTAGGATGGGTGGGTGCCAAGATGGGTCACAGGGTGGGTGCAAGGGTGGGTAGGTGCTAGGGTTGGTGTCAGGGTGGGTGGGTGCTAGGTTGGGTTCCAAGGTGGGTGCGAGGGTGAGTGTCAAGGTGGGTCACAGGTTAGGTGCTAGGATGGGTGAGTGCTAGGGTGCAAAGGTGCCAGGGTGGGTGCTAGGATGGGTCGATGCTAGGGTGAGTGGCAAGGTGGGTCCACAAGTGTCAAGGTGGGTGCCGAGGTGGGTGCCAAGTCGGCGACTGCTATGGTGGATGCCAAGGTGGGTCACGGGGTGGGTGCCAAGTTGCTAGGTTGGGTTCCAAGGTGGGTGCCAACGTGGGTGCTAGGGTGCGTGGGTTAAAGGGTGTGTCACAACGTGGGTGCCAGGATGGGTGCGCACCCACACTGGCCAAGACGGGTGCGGGTGCAAGGTTGGGTTCCAAGCCCGGTCACAGGCTGGGTGCTAGGATGGGTGGGTGCCAAGGTGGGCACCAGGGTGGGTGCACCCACCCTGGCCAAGGTGGGTCACGGGGTGGGTCCTAGGGTGGGTAACGGGGTGGGTACTAAGGTGCGTGCCAAGGTGGGTCATAGGGTGGGTGCCAAGGTGGGCACCAGGGTGGGTGTGCACCAACCCTAGCCAGGGTAGGTCACGGGGTGGTTGTCGGGGTGGGCGTCAAGGAGCCAAGGTGGGTGGCAAGTAGCCAAGTTGCGTGCCAAGGTGGGTGTCAGGGTGGGTGCCAAGGATCCAAGGTGGGTGCCAAGGAACCAAGGTGGGTGTCTGGGTGGGTGCCGAGGTGGGAGCCAGGGTGGGTCCCAAGGTGAGTGCAAAGGTGGGTGCCAGGGTCAAGGTGAGTGCCAATGTGGGTTCCAAGGTGCCAGGGTCAGGGTGAGTGCCAATGTGGGTTCAAAGGTGCTAAGTTGGGTGCGAGGTTGGGTGCGAGGGTGGGTGGGTGCCAAGGTGTGCTAGGTGGAAGCCCGGGTGGGTCGGCATCCCATGGGTGTCGAGTTGGGTGCCTGATGGGTGCTTCTTGTCAAGTTTTAGTCGTCGGGACTCATTTCGAGCCTTAGAGGTCGTTTCTTGTCCGGTTGCCCTGTCTTCGACCTGGGAACCCAATTTTGGTCCTCGGGTCCCATTTTTTTTTGTCTCGCATCCCACTTTTGGCCTGTGGCCTTTTCGGGGTCGATTCTCGTTTTGGGCATCAGAGCATGTTTCTTCTCCTAAAACCCAATATTTGTTTATTAAGTCTCGGAACACATTTTTGTTCTCGTGGACCCATCATGGGTCTTGGAACGCATTTGTGGTCCTTGGGTCCCATTTTGCATCCCGAAACTTGTGTTTTGGTGCTTGATCCCTATTTTGGGTGCCCACCTTGCACCAAGTGCGCACCCGGGGCAAACCGAGCGCCTTGGTGCACCGGGGCAAGATCGAGCGTGCACCCGAGGCGCCCCGAACATGCACCAAGGTGCACTCGGCCCACATGTGAGCGCAGGTCGTTGCGCCCGAGGTGGTGTGTGGGCACCGCGTTGCAGACGGGACACTGCACGCACACGACGCCCCCTCCAGGTGCACGCACGTAGGCCGGGCCGGGTGCACACCCGACGCCCTAGCAAGGTGCGCGCACCCGGGCAGGGCTCACACTTGGCGAACGGGGCGCACTTCGCGAGGGAGGGTGTGCACCTCGACGGGGGTGGGTGGCCGGGGTGGATTCGCACGTGGGTCGCGGTTTGCTAAGTACACACTGCGACAAGCTCATAACGGGTGCGATCATACCAGCATTAGTGCACCGGATCCCATCAGAACTCCGCAGTTAAGCGCGCTTGGGCCGGAGTAGTACTGGGATGGGTGACCTCCCGGGAAGTCCCGGTGTTGCACCCTTTTTTAGTTTTTCGCCGGGCGTCGCAATGCTATTTGAATAAACCTTTTGCCCGTTTGCGTTCTCGTCGGGGCCGGGCCGGGCCGGGGTGCGCTGCCCGCACTACCGCGCGCGCGGGGGCGACACCGAGCGCGCACCCGAGGCACCCCGAGCACACAGGCCACGGTGCAACCCGGGCGTTGTGCGCGCACCCCGGTGCGCCCGAGGTGCTGCGCGCGCACCCAGGTGAAATCGGTGTGCACCTCGGCCAGTGCGCGCTCGGTCGAGTCGCGCACGTTGGCCAAGGTGCACGGTGATGTTTCTTACTCTAAGGTTCCGCACCAGACGCCCGGGACAGGTGAGCGAAGCTGGGCGGGGCCGGGTGCGCGGCCGGGGCAGGTGCACGCAGCTGGAGAGAGCTTTGGAGCACACTTCGGAGCGCACCAATGATGCGCTCCATTCAAAAGTTTCCTGAAAAGGCAAAAAAAGTTGAGATTATAGAATTTCCCACTTGAGAGATTGTAAAAAAAAAAAATTTAAAATGAAGGAAACGCGGGTGCCAAGGTGTGCGCAGCCCAGCCAAGGTGTGCGCACCAAGGCGCCCACCCTGGCGAAGGTGCACGCAAGGTGCGCACCCGAGGCAAACCGGACAATTAACCCAACTTTCGACTTCGCGCGCACCTTGGAGCGCACTTCGGAGCGCTCCTTGGTGCGCACCAATCTTGGGCACCTCGGAGTGCACCATGGCGCCCACCAAGGTGCGCACCCGGGGCAAACCGAGCTCCGACTTCGTGCGCACCTTGGAGCGCACGAAAGGTGCGCACCATGGCGCCCACCAAGGTGCGCAGCCCAGCCAAGGCGTGCGCATCAAGGTGCGCACCCTGGCGAAGGTGCGCACCCGGGGCAAACCGAGCTCCGACTTCGTGCGCACCTTGGAGCGCACAAAAGGTGCGCAACCCAGCCAAGGTGTGCGCACCCCGGTCAAACCGAGCTCCGAATCGTGCGCACCAGAGGTGCACGCCATCGTGCGCACCTTGGAGCACACTTCGGAGCCCTCCTTGGTGCGCGCCGATGTTGCGCACCTCGGAGCGCACCCGGGGAAAACAATGCAATTAACCCGACTTTCGACTTCGTGGGCACCTCGGAGCGCTCTCGGGTTCGCACCTCGGAGCACACCGAGGTGCGCACCTTTGATGCGCTGCCTTCACCAATTTCCAGAAAAGGCAAGAAAACATTGAGAAGGTGTGCGCACCGAGGTGCCCACCCTGGCGAAGGTGCACGCGAGGTGCGCACCCGGGGCAAACCGGGCTCCGACTTCGTGCACGCCGCACCTTGGAGCACACTTCGGAGCGCTCCTTGGTGCGCACCAGGGCGCGCAACCCAGCCGAGGTGCCCACCCCGGCGAAGGTGCACGCGAGGTGCGCACCCGGGGCAAACCGGGCTCCGACTTCGTGCACGCCATGGTGCCCACCGCGGCGAAGGTGCACGCGAGGTGCGCACCCGGGGCAAACCGGGCTCCGACTTCGTGCACGCCGCACCTTGGAGCACACTTCGGAGCGCTCCTTGGTGCGCACCATGGTGCCCACCAGGGCGCGCAACCCCGCCGAAGGTGCACGCGAGGTGCGCACCCGGGGCAAACCGGGCTCCGACTTCGTGCACGCCGCACCTTGGAGCACACTTCGGAGCGCTCCTTGGTGCGCACCATGGTGCCCACCAGGGCGCGCAACCCCGCCGAAGGTGCACGCGAGGTGCGCACCCGGGGCAAACCGGGCTCCGACTTCGTGCACGCCATGGTGCGCACCGCGGCGAAGGTGCGCACCCGGGGCAAACCGGGCTCCGACTTCGTGCACGCCGCACCTTGGAGCACACTTCGGAGCGCTCCTTGGTGCGCACCAGGGCGCGCAACCCAGCCGAGGTGCCCACCCCGGCGAAGGTGCACGCGAGGTGCGTACCCGGGGCAAACCGGGCTCCGACTTCGTGCACGCCGCACCTTGGAGCACACTTCGGAGCGCTCCTTGGTGCGCACCATGGTGCCCACCAGGCCGCGCAACCCAGCCAAGGTGTGCGCACCAAGGTGCACGCGAGGTGCGCACCCGGGGCAAACCGGGGTCCGACTTCGTGCACGCCGCACCTTGGAGCACACATCGGGGCGCTCCCGGGTTCGCACCGGCGTTGCGCACCGTGGTGGGCACCTCGGAGCACACCAAGGTGGGCAGCGAGGTGCGCACCTTTGATGCGATGCCTTCACTAATTTCCATAAAAGGCAAAAAAAAAACGAGATTTTAAAATTTCCGTTTTGAAAGATAGTGAGAAAAAGGGAATGCTGGTGCCATCTTGAGCCCGCCCTGGTGCGCAGCCCAGCCAAGGTGTGCGCACCAAGGTGCCCACCCTGGCGAAGGTGCGCGCCCGGGCAATTAATCCAACTTCCAACTTCGCGCGCGCCAGGGTGGGAGCGCACCCAACAACCGGGCCTGGGAAGAGCCAATGCGAGAAACCCCACCAAACGCTCTGACAAAAAAAGAGGGGGCGCTCCAGTAACCCCGCTTCGGAGCGCACCCTGGGCAAACCCAGCCAAGGTGCCCACCCCGGCCAAGGTGCAGGCGAGGTGCGCACCCGGGGCAAACCGGGCTCCGACAACGTGCACGCCGCACCTTGGAGCACACTTCGTAGCGCTCCCGGGTGCGCACCTCAGAGCACACCAAGGTGGGCAGCGAGGTGCGCACCTTTGATGCGCTGCCTTCACTAATTTCCAGAAAAGGCAAAAAAAAAAGGAGATTTTAAAATTTCCGTTTTGAAAGATAGTGAAAAAAACGGAACGCGCGTGCCATCTTGAGCCCGCCCTGGTGCGCAGCCCAGGTAAGGTGCCCACCCTGGCAAAGGTGCGCACCCGGGCAATTAACCCTACTTCCGACTTCGTGCGCGCCAGGGTGGCAACCGGGCCTCGGAAGAGCCAATGCGAGAAACCCCACCAAACGCTCCGACAAAAAAAGAGGCGGCGCTCCAATAACCCCGCTTCGGAGCGCAGCCGGGGCAAACCCAGCCAAGGTGCCCACCCCGACGAAGGTGCACGCGAGGTGCGCACCCGGGGCAAACCGGGCTCCGACAACGTGCACGCAGCACCTTGGAGCACACTTCGAAGCACTCCCGGGTGCCCACCGGCGTTGCGCACCGTGGTGGGCAGCGAGGTGCGCACCTTTGATGCGCTGCCTTCACTAATTTCCAGAAAAAGGCAAAAAAAAATGAGATTTTAAAATTTCCGTTTTGAAAGATAGTGAAAAAAAAGGAACGCGGGTGCCATCTTGAGCCCGCCCTGGTGCGCAGCCCAGGCAAGGCATGCGCACCAAGGTGCCCACCCGAGGTGCACACCCGGGGCAAACCGGGCTCCGACTTCGTGCAGGCCGCACCTTGGAGCACACTTCGGAGCGCTCCTTGGTGCGCACCATGGTGCCCACCAGGGCGCGCAACCCAGCCAAGGTCTGCACACCAAGGTGCCCACCCCGGCGAAGGTGCACGCGAGGTGCGCACCCGGGGCAAACCGGGCTCCGACTTCGTGCACGCCATGGTGCCCACCGCGGCGAAGGTGCACGCGAGGTGCGCACCCGGGGCAAACCGGGCTCCGACTTCGTGCACGCCGCACCTTGGAGCACACTTCGGAGCGCTCCTTGGTGCGCACCATGGTGCCCACCAGGGCGCGCAACCCAGCCAAGGTGTGCGCACCAAGGTGCACGCGAGGTGCGCACCCGGGGCAAACCGGGGTCCGACTTCGTGCACGCCGCACCTTGGAGCACACATCGGAGCGCTCCCAGGTTCGCACCAGCGTTGCGCACCTTTGATGCGCTGCCTTCACTAATTTCCAGAAAAGGCAAAAAAAAACGAGATTTTAAAATTTCCGTTCTGAAAGATAGTGAAAAAAACGGAACGCGGGTGCCATCTTGAGCCCTTCCTGGTGCGCAGCCCAGGCAAGTTGTGCGCACCAAGGTGCCCACCCTGGCGGAGGTGCGCGCCCGGGGCAATCCGGGCTCCGACTTCGTGCACTGCATGGTGCCCACCAAGGCGCGCAACCCAGCCAAGGTGCCCACCGCAGCGAAGGTGCACGCGAGGTGCGCACGCGAGGTGCGCACGCGAGGTGCACACCCGGGGCAAACCGGGCTCCGACTTCGTGCACGCCGCACCTTGGAGCACACTTCAGAGCGCTCCTTGGTGCGCACCAGGGCGCGCAACCCAGCCGAGGTGCCCACCCCGGCGAAGGTGCACGCGAGGTGCGCACCCGGGGCAAACCGGGCTCCGACTTCGTGCACGCCATGGTGCCCACCGCGGCGAAGGTGCGCACCCGGGGCAAACCGGGCTCCGACTTCGTGCACGCCGCACCTTGGAGCACACTTCGGAGCGCTCCTTGGTGCGCACCATGGTGCCCACCAGGCCGCGCAACCCAGCCAAGGTGTGCGCACCAAGGTGCACGCGAGGTGCGCACCCGGGGCAAACCGGGGTCCGACTTCGTGCACGCCGCACCTTGGAGCACACATCGGGGCGCTCCCGGGTTCGCACCGGCGTTGCGCACCGTGGTGGGCACCTCGGAGCACACCAAGGTGGGCAGCGAGGTGCGCACCTTTGATGCGATGCCTTCACTAATTTCCATAAAAGGCAAAAAAAAAACGAGATTTTAAAATTTCCGTTTTGAAAGATAGTGAGAAAAAGGGAATGCTGGTGCCATCTTGAGCCCGCCCTGGTGCGCAGCCCAGCCAAGGTTTGCGCACCAAGGTGCCCACCCTGGCGAAGGTGCGCGCCCGGGCAATTAACCCAACTTCCAACTTCGCGCGCGCCAGGGTGGGAGCGCACCCAACAACCGGGCCTGGGAAGAGCCAATGCGAGAAACCCCACCAAACTCTCTGACAAAAAAAGAGGGGGCGCTCCAGTAACCCCGCTTCGGAGCGCACCCTGGGCAAACCCAGCCAAGGTGCCCACCCCGGCCAAGGTGCAGGCGAGGTGCGCACCCGGGGCAAACCGGGCTCCGACAACGTGCACGCCGCACCTTGGAGCACACTTCGTAGCGCTCCCGGGTGCGCACCTCAGAGCACACCAAGGTGGGCAGCGAGGTGCGCACCTTTGATGCGCTGCCTTCACTAATTTCCAGAAAAGGCAAAAAAAAAAGGAGATTTTAAAATTTCCGTTTTGAAAGATAGTGAAAAAAACGGAACGCGCGTGCCATCTTGAGCCCGCCCTGGTGCGCAGCCCAGGTAAGGTGCCACCCTGGCAAAGGTGCGCACCCGGGCAATTAACCCTACTTCCGACTTCGTGCGCGCCAGGGTGGCAACCGGGCCTCGGAAGAGCCAATGCGAGAAACCCCACCAAACGCTCCGACAAAAAAAGAGGCGGCGCTCCAATAACCCCGCTTCGGAGCGCAGCCGGGGCAAACCAAGCCAAGGTGCCCACCCCGACGAAGGTGCACGCGAGGTGCGCACCCGGGGCAAACCGGGCTCCGACAACGTGCACGCAGCACCTTGGAGCACACTTCGAAGCACTCCCGGGTGCCCACCGGCGTTGCGCACCGTGGTGGGCAGCGAGGTGCGCACCTTTGATGCGCTGCCTTCACTAATTTCCAGAAAAAGGCAAAAAAAAATGAGATTTTAAAATTTCCGTTTTGAAAGATAGTGAAAAAAAAGGAACGCGGGTGCCATCTTGAGCCCGCCCTGGTGCGCAGCCCAGGCAAGGCATGCGCACCAAGGTGCCCACCCGAGGTGCACACCCGGGGCAAACCGGGCTCCGACTTCGTGCAGGCCGCACCTTGGAGCACACTTCGGAGCGCTCCTTGGTGCGCACCATGGTGCCCACCAGGGCGCACCCGAGGCAAACCGGGCTCCGACTTCGTGCACGCCGCACCTTGGAGCACACATCGGAGCGCTCCCAGGTTCGCACCAGCGTTGCGCACCTTTGATGCGCTGCCTTCACTAATTTCCAGAAAAGGCAAAAAAAAACGATATTTTAAAATTTCCGTTCTGAAAGATAGTGAAAAAAACGGAACGCGGGTGCCATCTTGAGCCCTTCCTGATGCGCAGCCCAGGCAAGTTGTGCGCACCAAGGTGCCCACCCTGGCGGAGGTGCGCGCCCGGGGCAAACCGGGCTCCGACTTCGTGCACTGCATGGTGCCCACCAAGGCGCGCAACCCAGCCAAGGTGCCCACCGCAGCGAAGGTGCACGCGAGGTGCGCACCCGAGGTGCACACCCGGGGCAAACCGGGCTCCGACTTCGTGCACGCCGCACCTTGGAGCACACTTCAGAGCGCTCCTTGGTACGCACCAGGGCGCGCAACCCAGCCAAGGTGCTCACCCCGGCGAAGGTGCACGCGAGGTGCGCACCCGGGGCAAACCGGGCTCGGACTTCGTGCACGCCGCACCTTGGAGCACACATCGGAGCGCTCCCGGGTTCGCACCAGCATTGCGCACCTTTGATGCGCTGCCTTCACTAATTTCCAGAAAAGGCAAAAAAAAGAAAAAAATGAGATTTTAAAATTTCCGTTTTGAAAGATAGTGAAAAAAACGGAACGCGGGTGCCATCTTGAGCCCGCCCTGGTGTGCAGCCCAGGCAAGTTGTGCGCACCAAGGCACCCACCCTGGCCAAGGTGGGTCACGGGGTGGGTCCTAGGGTGGGTAACGGGGTGGGTACTAAGGTGCGTGCCAAGGTGGGTCATAGGGTGGGTGCCAAGGTGGGCACCAGGGTGGGTGTGCACCAACCCTAGCCAGGGTAGGTCACGGGGTGGTTGTCGGGGTGGGCGTCAAGGAGCCAAGGTGGGTGGCAAGTAGCCAAGTTGCGTGCCAAGGTGGGTGTCGGGGTGGGTGCCAAGGATCCAAGGTGGGTGCCAAGGAACCAAGGTGGGTGTCTGGGTGGGTGCCGAGGTGGGAGCCAGGGTGGGTCCCAAGGTGAGTGCAAAGGTGGGTGCCAGGGTCAAGGTGAGTGCCAATGTGGGTTCCAAGGTGCCAGGGTCAGGGTGAGTGCCAATGTGGGTTCAAAGGTGCTAAGTTGGGTGCGAGGTTGGGTGCGAGGGTGGGTGGGTGCCAAGGTGTGCTAGGTGGAAGCCCGGGTGGGTCGGCATCCCATGGGTGTCGAGTTGGGTGCCTGATGGGTGCTTCTTGTCAAGTTTTAGTCGTCGGGACTCATTTCGAGCCTTAGAGGTCGTTTCTTGTCCGGTTGCCCTGTCTTCGACCTGGGAACCCAATTTTGGTCCTCGGGTCCCATTTTTTTTTGTCTCGCATCCCACTTTTGGCCTGTGGCCTTTTCGGGGTCGATTCTCGTTTTGGGCATCAGAGCATGTTTCTTCTCCTAAAACCCAATATTTGTTTATTAAGTCTCGGAACACATTTTTGTTCTCGTGGACCCATCATGGGTCTTGGAACGCATTTGTGGTCCTTGGGTCCCATTTTGCATCCCGAAACTTGTGTTTTGGTGCTTGATCCCTATTTTGGGTGCCCACCTTGCACCAAGTGCGCACCCGGGGCAAACCGAGCGCCTTGGTGCACCGGGGCAAGATCGAGCGTGCACCCGAGGCGCCCCGAACATGCACCAAGGTGCACTCGGCCCACATGTGAGCGCAGGTCGTTGCGCCCGAGGTGGTGTGTGGGCACCGCGTTGCAGACGGGACACTGCACGCACACGACGCCCCCTACAGGTGCACGCACGTAGGCCGGGCCGGGTGCACACCCGACGCCCTAGCAAGGTGCGCGCACCCGGGCAGGGCTCACACTTGGCGAACGGGGCGCACTTCGCGAGGGAGGGTGTGCACCTCGACGGGGGTGGGTGGCCGGGGTGGATTCGCACGTGGGTCGCGGTTTGCTAAGTACACACTGCGACAAGCTCATAACGGGTGCGATCATACCAGCGTTAGTGCACCGGATCCCATCAGAACTCCGCAGTTAAGCGCGCTTGGGCCGGAGTAGTACTGGGATGGGTGACCTCCCGGGAAGTCCCGGTGTTGCACCCTTTTTTAGTTTTTCGCCGGGCATCGCAATGCTATTTGAATAAACCTTTTGCCCGTTTGCGTTCTCGTCGGGGCCGGGCCGGGCCGGGGTGCGCTGCCCGCACTACCGCGCGCGCGGGGGCGACACCGAGCGCGCACCCGAGGCGCCCCGAGCACACAGGCCACGGTGCAACCCGGGCGTTGTGCGCGCACCCCGGTGCGCCCGAGGTGCTGCGCGCGCACCCAGGTGAAATCGGTGTGCACCTCGGCCAGTGCGCGCTCGGTCGAGTCGCGCACGTTGGCCAAGGTGCACGGTGATGTTTCTTACTCTAAGGTTCCGCACCAGACGCCCGGGACAGGTGAGCGAAGCTGGGCGGGGCCGGGTGCGCGGCCGGGGCAGGTGCACGCAGCTGGAGAGAGCTTTGGAGCACACTTCGGAGCGCACCAATGATGCGCTCCATTCAAAAGTTTCCTGAAAAGGCAAAAAAAGTTGAGATTATAGAATTTCCCACTTGAGAGATTGTAAAAAAAAAAAATTTAAAATGAAGGAAACGCGGGTGCCAAGGTGTGCGCAGCCCAGCCAAGGTGTGCGCACCAAGGCGCCCACCCTGGCGAAGGTGCACGCAAGGTGCGCACCCGAGGCAAACCGGACAATTAACCCAACTTTCGACTTCGCGCGCACCTTGGAGCGCACTTCGGAGCGCTCCTTGGTGCGCACCAATCTTGGGCACCTCGGAGTGCACCATGGCGCCCACCAAGGTGCGCACCCGGGGCAAACCGAGCTCCGACTTCGTGCGCACCTTGGAGCGCACGAAAGGTGCGCACCATGGCGCCCACCAAGGTGCGCAGCCCAGCCAAGGCGTGCGCATCAAGGTGCGCACCCTGGCGAAGGTGCGCACCCGGGGCAAACCGAGCTCCGACTTCGTGCGCACCTTGGAGCGCACAAAAGGTGCGCAACCCAGCCAAGGTGTGCGCACCCCGGTCAAACCGAGCTCCGAATCGTGCGCACCAGAGGTGCACGCCATCGTGCGCACCTTGGAGCACACTTCGGAGCCCTCCTTGGTGCGCGCCGATGTTGCGCACCTCGGAGCGCACCCGGGGAAAACAATGCAATTAACCCGACTTTCGACTTCGTGGGCACCTCGGAGCGCTCTCGGGTTCGCACCTCGGAGCACACCGAGGTGCGCACCTTTGATGCGCTGCCTTCACCAATTTCCAGAAAAGGCAAGAAAACATTGAGAAGGTGTGCGCACCGAGGTGCCCACCCTGGCGAAGGTGCACGCGAGGTGCGCACCCGGGGCAAACCGGGCTCCGACTTCGTGCACGCCGCACCTTGGAGCACACTTCGGAGCGCTCCTTGGTGCGCACCAGGGCGCGCAACCCAGCCGAGGTGCCCACCCCGGCGAAGGTGCACGCGAGGTGCGCACCCGGGGCAAACCGGGCTCCGACTTCGTGCACGCCAT
This sequence comes from Cryptomeria japonica, assembly GCF_030272615.1. Classification (NCBI taxonomy): domain Eukaryota; kingdom Viridiplantae; phylum Streptophyta; class Pinopsida; order Cupressales; family Cupressaceae; genus Cryptomeria; species Cryptomeria japonica. The sequence continues at coordinate 148,077 of NW_026729062.1, read as the reverse complement.
GGTGCCCACCGCGGCGAAGGTGCACGCGAGGTGCGCACCCGGGGCAAACCGGGCTCCGACTTCGTGCACGCCGCACCTTGGAGCACACTTCGGAGCGCTCCTTGGTGCGCACCATGGTGCCCACCAGGGCGCGCAACCCCGCCGAAGGTGCACGCGAGGTGCGCACCCGGGGCAAACCGGGCTCCGACTTCGTGCACGCCGCACCTTGGAGCACACTTCGGAGCGCTCCTTGGTGCGCACCATGGTGCCCACCAGGGCGCGCAACCCCGCCGAAGGTGCACGCGAGGTGCGCACCCGGGGCAAACCGGGCTCCGACTTCGTGCACGCCATGGTGCGCACCGCGGCGAAGGTGCGCACCCGGGGCAAACCGGGCTCCGACTTCGTGCACGCCGCACCTTGGAGCACACTTCGGAGCGCTCCTTGGTGCGCACCAGGGCGCGCAACCCAGCCGAGGTGCCCACCCCGGCGAAGGTGCACGCGAGGTGCGTACCCGGGGCAAACCGGGCTCCGACTTCGTGCACGCCGCACCTTGGAGCACACTTCGGAGCGCTCCTTGGTGCGCACCATGGTGCCCACCAGGCCGCGCAACCCAGCCAAGGTGTGCGCACCAAGGTGCACGCGAGGTGCGCACCCGGGGCAAACCGGGGTCCGACTTCGTGCACGCCGCACCTTGGAGCACACATCGGGGCGCTCCCGGGTTCGCACCGGCGTTGCGCACCGTGGTGGGCACCTCGGAGCACACCAAGGTGGGCAGCGAGGTGCGCACCTTTGATGCGATGCCTTCACTAATTTCCATAAAAGGCAAAAAAAAAACGAGATTTTAAAATTTCCGTTTTGAAAGATAGTGAGAAAAAGGGAATGCTGGTGCCATCTTGAGCCCGCCCTGGTGCGCAGCCCAGCCAAGGTGTGCGCACCAAGGTGCCCACCCTGGCGAAGGTGCGCGCCCGGGCAATTAACCCAACTTCCAACTTCGCGCGCGCCAGGGTGGGAGCGCACCCAACAACCGGGCCTGGGAAGAGCCAATGCGAGAAACCCCACCAAACGCTCTGACAAAAAAAGAGGGGGCGCTCCAGTAACCCCGCTTCGGAGCGCACCCTGGGCAAACCCAGCCAAGGTGCCCACCCCGGCCAAGGTGCAGGCGAGGTGCGCACCCGGGGCAAACCGGGCTCCGACAACGTGCACGCCGCACCTTGGAGCACACTTCGTAGCGCTCCCGGGTGCGCACCTCAGAGCACACCAAGGTGGGCAGCGAGGTGCGCACCTTTGATGCGCTGCCTTCACTAATTTCCAGAAAAGGCAAAAAAAAAAGGAGATTTTAAAATTTCCGTTTTGAAAGATAGTGAAAAAAACGGAACGCGCGTGCCATCTTGAGCCCGCCCTGGTGCGCAGCCCAGGTAAGGTGCCCACCCTGGCAAAGGTGCGCACCCGGGCAATTAACCCTACTTCCGACTTCGTGCGCACCAGGGTGGCAACCGGGCCTCGGAAGAGCCAATGCGAGAAACCCCACCAAACGCTCCGACAAAAAAAGAGGCGGCGCTCCAATAACCCCGCTTCGGAGCGCAGCCGGGGCAAACCCAGCCAAGGTGCCCACCCCGACGAAGGTGCACGCGAGGTGCGCACCCGGGGCAAACCGGGCTCCGACAACGTGCACGCAGCACCTTGGAGCACACTTCGAAGCACTCCCGGGTGCCCACCGGCGTTGCGCACCGTGGTGGGCAGCGAGGTGCGCACCTTTGATGCGCTGCCTTCACTAATTTCCAGAAAAAGGCAAAAAAAAATGAGATTTTAAAATTTCCGTTTTGAAAGATAGTGAAAAAAAAGGAACGCGGGTGCCATCTTGAGCCCGCCCTGGTGCGCAGCCCAGGCAAGGCATGCGCACCAAGGTGCCCACCCGAGGTGCACACCCGGGGCAAACCGGGCTCCGACTTCGTGCAGGCCGCACCTTGGAGCACACTTCGGAGCGCTCCTTGGTGCGCACCATGGTGCCCACCAGGGCGCGCAACCCAGCCAAGGTCTGCACACCAAGGTGCCCACCCCGGCGAAGGTGCACGCGAGGTGCGCACCCGGGGCAAACCGGGCTCCGACTTCGTGCACGCCATGGTGCCCACCGCGGCGAAGGTGCACGCGAGGTGCGCACCCGGGGCAAACCGGGCTCCGACTTCGTGCACGCCGCACCTTGGAGCACACTTCGGAGCGCTCCTTGGTGCGCACCATGGTGCCCACCAGGGCGCGCAACCCAGCCAAGGTGTGCGCACCAAGGTGCACGCGAGGTGCGCACCCGGGGCAAACCGGGGTCCGACTTCGTGCACGCCGCACCTTGGAGCACACATCGGAGCGCTCCCAGGTTCGCACCAGCGTTGCGCACCTTTGATGCGCTGCCTTCACTAATTTCCAGAAAAGGCAAAAAAAAACGAGATTTTAAAATTTCCGTTCTGAAAGATAGTGAAAAAAACGGAACGCGGGTGCCATCTTGAGCCCTTCCTGGTGCGCAGCCCAGGCAAGTTGTGCGCACCAAGGTGCCCACCCTGGCGGAGGTGCGCGCCCGGGGCAATCCGGGCTCCGACTTCGTGCACTGCATGGTGCCCACCAAGGCGCGCAACCCAGCCAAGGTGCCCACCGCAGCGAAGGTGCACGCGAGGTGCGCACCCGAGGTGCACACCCGGGGCAAACCGGGCTCCGACTTCGTGCACGCCGCACCTTGGAGCACACTTCAGAGCGCTCCTTGGTGCGCACCAGGGCGCGCAACCCAACCAAGGTCTGCACACCAAGGTGCTCACCCCGGCGAAGGTGCACGCGAGGTGCGCACCCGGGGCAAACCGGGCTCGGACTTCGTGCACGCCGCACCTTGGAGCACACATCGGAGCGCTCCCGGGTTCGCACCAGCATTGCGCACCTTTGATGCGCTCCAATAACCCCACTTCGGAGCGCACCAGAAACCCCACTGGACGCTTGGGCAAAAATGTAATGCGCACCCGAAGCCCCTACCCAGAAATCCCCAGTTCGGACATGGGGAGCTGCAACGGTAAAAAGCCTCACTAAACTCTCGGACGGAAAGGTGGCTCGAGGGTAATGCCCGA
>NW_026729062.1:112500-135000 GCF_030272615.1 Cryptomeria japonica | reverse complement strand
TGCGATTGGGACGACTACCAGTGCCAACCCCTTATCCCGCGATGCGTCCGATACACAGATAGTTCCAAGGCGGCCGAGGAGCCTCACCGCATATCAATCGGGGTGCGAGGCGAGGGATGGGGCGGGAAGGCCCCAACGGCTAGACGGAAGAGGCTTCAGGGCCACCTCGGAATGGTCCAAGCATCGGACGCGCTTGGGGCGACTGCCAGTGCCAACCCCTTATCCCGCGATGCGTCCGATACACAGATGGTTCCAAGGCGGCCGAGGAGCCTCACCGCATAGCAATCGGGGGTGCGAGGCGAGGGATGGGGCGGGAAGGCCCCAACGGCTAGACGGAAGAGGCTTCAGGGCCGCCTAGGAATGGTCCAAGCATCGGACACGCTTGGGGCGACTACCAGTGACAGCCCCCTATCCCGCGATGCGTCCGATACGAAGATGGTTCCAAGGCGGCCGAGGAGCCTCACCGCATAGCAATCGGGGTGCGAGGTGGGGGATGCGGCGAGATGGCCCCAACGGCTAGACGGAAGAGGCCACAGGGCCGCGTCGGAATAGTCCAAGCATCGGACGCGCTTGGGGCGACTACCAGTGACAACCCCTTATCCCGCGATGCGTCCGATACGAAGATAGTTCCAAGGCGGCCGAGGAGCCTCACCGCATAGCAATCGGGGTGCGAGGTGGGGGATGCGGCGAGATGGCCCCAACGGCTAGACGGAAGAGGCTGCAGGGCCGCCTCGGAATAGTCCAAGCATCGGACGCGCTTGGGGCCACTACCAGTGACAACCCCTTATCCCGCGATGCGTCCGATACGAAGATAGTTCCAAGGCGGCCGAAGAGCCTCACCGCATAGCAATCGGGGTGCGAGGTGGGGGATGCGGCGAGATGGCCCCAACGGCTAGACGGAAGAGGCCACAGGGCCGCCTCGGAATAGTCCAAGCATCGGACGCGCTTGGGGCGACTACCAGTGACAACCCCTTATCCCGCGATGCGTCCGATACGAAGATAGTTCCCAGGCGGCCGAGGAGCCTCACCGCATAGCAATCGGGGTGCGAGGCGAGGGATGCGGCGAGATGGCCCCAAAGGCTAGACGGAAGAGGCTGCAGGGCTGCCTCGGAATAGTCCAAGCATCGGACGCGCTTGGGGCGACTACCACTGCCAACCCCTTATCCCGCGATGCGTCCGATACACAGATAGTTCCGAGGCGGCCGAGGAGGTGGGGGATGCAGCGAGATGGCCCCAACGGCTAGACGGAAGAGGCTGCAGGGCCGCCTCGGAATAGTCCAAGCATCGGACGCGCTTGGGGCGACTACCAGTGACAACCCCTTATCCCGCGATGCGTCCGATACACAGATAGTTCCGAGGCGGCCAAGGAGCCTCACCGCATAGCAATCGTGGTGCGAGGTGGGGGATGCGGCGAGATGGCCCCAACGGCTAGACGGAAGAGGCTGCAGGGCCGCCTCGGAATGGTCCAAGCATCGGATGCGCTTGGGGCGACTACCACTGCCAACCCCTTATCCCGCGATGCGTCCGATACACAGATAGTTCCAAGGCGGCCGAGGAGCCTCACAGCATAGCAATCAGGGTGCGAGGCGAGGGATGCGGCGAGAAAGCCCCAACGGCTAGAGGGAAGAGGCTTCAGGTCCGCCTCGGAATGGTCCAAGCATCGGACGCGCTTGGGGCGACTACCAGTGACAACCCCTTATCCCGCGACGCGTCCGATACACAGATAGTTCCAAGGCGGCCGAGGAGCCTCACCGCATAGCAATCGGGGTGCGAGGCGAGGGATGCGGCGAGAAGGACCCAACGGCTACACGGAAGAGGCTTCAGGGCCGCCTCGGAATGGTCCAAGCATCGGACGCGCTTGGGGCGACTACCAGTGACAACCCCTTATCCCGCGACGCGTCCGATACACAGATAGTTCCAAGGCGGCCGAGGAGCCTCACCGCATAGCAATCGGGGTGCGAGGCGAGGGATGCGGCGAGAAGGACCCAACGGCTAGACGGAAGAGGCTTCGGGGCCGCCTCGGAATGGTCCAAGCATCGGACGCGCTTGGGGCGACTACCAGTGACAACCCCTTATCCCGCGACGCGTCCGATACACAGATAGTTCCAAGGCGGCCGAGGAGCCTCACCGCATAGCAATCGGGGTGCGAGGCGAGGGATGCGGCGAGAAGGACCCAACGGCTAGACGGAAGAGGCTTCGGGTCCGCCTCGGAATGGTCCAAGCATCGGACGCGCTTGGGGCGACTACCAGTGACAACCCCTTATCCCGCGACGCGTCCGATACACAGATAGTTCCAAGGCGGCCGAGGAGCCTCACCGCATAGCAATCGGGGTGCGAGGCGAGGGATGCGGCGAGAAGGACCCAACAGCTAGACGGAAGAGGCTTCGGGTCCGCCTCGGAATGGTCCAAGCATCGGACGCGCTTGGGGCGACTACCAGTGACAACCCCTTATCCCGCGACGCGTCCGATACACAGATAGTTCCAAGGCGGCCGAGGAGCCTCACCGCATAGCAATCGGGGTGCGAGGCGAGGGATGCGGCGAGAAGGACCCAACGGCTAGACGGAAGAGGCTTCGGGTCCGCCTCGGAATGGTCCAAGCATCGGACGCGCTTGGGGCGACTACCAGTGACAACCCCTTATCCCGCGACGCGTCCGATACACAGATAGTTCCGAGGCGGCCGAGGAGCCTCACCGCATAGCAATCGGGGTGCGAGGCGAAGGATGCGGCGAGAAGGACCCAACGGCTAGACGGAAGAGGCTTCGGGTCCGCCTCGGAATGGTCCAAGCATCGGACGCGCTTGGGGCGACTACCAGTGACAACCCCTTATCCCGCGACGCGTCCGATACACAGATAGTTCCAAGGCGGCCGAGGAGCCTCACCGCATAGCAATCGGGGTGCGAGGCGAGGGATGCGGCGAGAAGGACCCAACGGCTAGACGGAAGAGGCTTCAGGGCCGCCTCGGAATGGTCCAAGCATCGAACGCGCTTGGGGCGACTACCAGTGACAACCCCTTATCCCGCGACGCGTCCGATACACAGATAGTTCCGAGGCGGCCGAGGAGCCTCACCGCATAGCAATCGGGGTGCGAGGCGAGGGATGCGGCGAGAAGGACCCAACGGCTAGACGGAAGAGGCTTCAGGGCCGCCTCGGAATGGTCCAAGCATCGGACGCGCTTGGGGCGACTACCAGTGACAACCCCTTATCCCGCGACGCGTCCGATACACAGATAGTTCCGAGGCGGCCGAGGAGCCTCAACGCATAGCAATCGGGGTGCGAGGCGAGGGATGCGGCGAGAAGGACCCAACGGCTAGACGGAAGAGGCTTCAGGGCCGCCTCGGAATGGTCCAAGCATCGGACGCGCTTGGGGCGACTACCAATGACAACCCCTTATCCCGCGACGCGTCCGATACACAGATAGTTCCGAGGCGGCCGAGGAGCCTCACCGCATAGCAATCGGGGTGCGAGGCGAGGGATGCGGCGAGAAGGACCCAACGGCTAGACGGAAGAGGCTTCAGGGCCGCCTCGGAATGGTCCAAGCATCGGACGCGCTTGGGGCGACTACCAGTGACAACCCCTTATCCCGCGACGCGTCCGATACACAGATAGTTCCGAGGCGGCCGAGGAGCCTCACCGCATAGCAATCGGGGTGCGAGGCGAGGGATGCGGCGAGAAGGACCCAACGGCTAGACGGAAGAGGCTTCAGGGCCGCCTCGGAATGGTCCAAGCATCGGACGCGCTTGGGGCGACTACCGTTGCCAACCCCTTATCCCGCGATGCGTCTGATACACAGATAGTTCCGAGGCGGCCGAGGAGCCTCACCGCATAGCAATCGGGTTGCGAGGCAGATTATTGGGAAGGGAACCCCCTGGGATGCGGCTCAAGCAGTGCCCAAAGGGACTGGAATGCGGAATCACATCGAGAGACCCAAATGCTATACGAGGGCTCAAATCGAATTATCGATTTGGCCACGACATGGACGCATCGGAACGACTACCTTTGCCGAACCACTCGCAATTGCATCCATACCGAAACCAATAGACATTTCCGTTAGAGCCCTCGCATAGCATTCGGGAATCTCGCATGCCCCTCTAAATCGACCAATGCTGGCGCTCAATGAAAATCCGAGCGCTACCACCGTTCGAGCGCCAGCATTGGTCGAGTTAGAGGGGCACGGGGGAGAATGCTCCAGTCAACACCTCCCCTATATAAGTTATTTGTCCGATTCTCGCACAACCGTAGTCTGCCTCGTCGAATCAAACAACGGTCCCAGATTCCGACTTCCGTTCCGTAGAGACCCAAAAGCTAGATGGAGGCTCGCAAGAAAGAGAGTCGGCGCATAGCAATCGGGTTTCTCGAACGTTTAGGGACCGAGCTCACTTGCGGATAGGGCAAAATCCGCCAAGCAACCCAAAAGCTAGACAGGGGCTCGAATCGAATCGCCTAGGCGGCCACAACAACGACGTGTTGGATCGACTACCAGTGCCAAACCATTCAGCAAGACTAGTCTGTGTCGAGGCCGGATAGAGATTCTCAGAGAGCGCCCGCATAGCATTTAGGAGACCTGCCGCGTCCCTCACACTCGACAAATGGTGGTGCACGTTTATAAATCCGAGCGATCCCAACCCTTTCAAGCACCAACATCGGTCGAGATAGAGGGGCACGGAGGGGGCTGCGTGAGACAACACAGTCCCCTATATAAGTTATTTGTCCGATTCTCACACATCCGAAGAATGGTCATCAAATCGGACAACAGCCCAAACTTCCGACTTCCGTCCCAGAAAGCCCAAGAGCTATCTAAAACGTTCATGGCCGGAACTCGATCGCGGCTATACCAGTCCGCCAAGCAACCCAAAAGCTAGACTGGAGCTCTAGTCGAATCACCTCTGTGGCCATTGCAAGGACGTGTTGGAGCGACTACCATTGCCGAACCATTCCGCAGGTCGAGTCCATACCAAGGCCGCATAGAGATTCACGATGAGCTCCTGCATAGCAATCAGGAGACTTGCCGTGTCCATCACAATCGATAAATCCTGGTGCAAGATTTTTGCATCCGAGCGCTCCAACCAGTCGAGCACCAGCATCAATCGACATAAACGGGCACGGGGGGAGGATGCTCGAGAACACTACCTCCCCTATATAAGTTATTTGTCCGATTCTCAAGCAGCCGAAGTCTGGTCATCGAATCGGGTCAAAGACCACAACTTCCGACTTTACCCACAATGCAAGTCATCGAATCGAACATCGGCCCCCGAGTCGGACTCCATGCGTATGTCAGGTCATCGGACCCAAATTCCGCCTTCCTGCGCATGGCGGGCCATCAATATCAACTCGGTCATCGGACCCAAACTCCGCCTTTTTGCGTATGGCACGCCTTCAAATCGGTCATCGGACCCAAATTCCGCCTTCCTGTGCATGGCGGGCCATCAACATCAACTCGGTCATCGGACCCAAATTCCGCCTTTCTGCGCATGGCACGCCATCAACTCGGTCATCGGACCCAAATTCCGCCTTCCTGCGCATGGCAGGTCATCGGACACAAATTCAGACCTCGCCAATATGCCTACGTATCGAATCGGTCATCGGACCCAACTTCCGACTTCATCCATACTGTAGGGTCTTTGAGGTTGGCGCGGTGCGCTCAACCCAGGGAGTCGACCCATCGAAGCATACACCTCCCCTATATAAGCTATTTGTCCGATTCCCACACCTGTGTAGTTTGCACCTCTGACCAGGACATCGACCCCAACTTCCGAACTCGACTGCAACGACGGCACCAGCGCCTTGGTGCGCACCTTGCGACGCACAGTCCCAACATTCGCCTTCCTGCACATGGCAGGTCATCGGACCCAAATTCCGACCTCGCGAGTATGCCTACATATCGAATCGGTCATCGGACCCAACTTCCGACTTCATCCATACCGTAGGGTCTTTGAGGTTGGCGCGGTGCGCTCAACCCGGGGAGTCGACCCAACGAAGCATACACCTCCCCTATATAAGCTATTTGTCCGATTCCCACACCTGTGTAGTTTGCACCTCCGATCAAGACATCGACCCCAACTTCCGAACTCGCCTCCAACGACCGAACCAGCGCCTTGGTGCGCACCTTGCAACGCACAGTGCCAACATTCGCCTTCCTGCACGTGGCAGGTCATCGGACCCAAATTCCGACCTCGCGAGTATGCCTACATATCGAATCGGTCATCGGACCCAACTTCCGACTTCATCCATACCGTAGGGTCTTTGAGGTTGGCGCGGTGCGCTCAACCCGGGGAGTCGACCCAACGAAGCATACACCTCCCCTATATAAGCTATTTGTCCGATTCCCACACCTGTGTAGCTTGCACCTCCGATCAGGACATCGACCCCAACTTCCGAACTCGACTAAAAAGACCGCACCAGCGCCTTGGTGTGCACCTTGCAACGCACAGTGTCAACATTCGCCTTCCTGCACATGGCAGGTCATCGGACCCAAATTCCGACCTCATGAGCATACCTACTAATCGAATCGGTCATCGGACCCAACTTCCGACTTCATCCATACCGTAGGGTCTTTGAGGTTGGCGCGGTGCGCTCAACCTGGGGAGTCGACCCATCGAAGCATACACCTCCCCTATATAAGCTATTTGTCCGATTCCGACACCTGTGTAGTTTGCACCTCCGCTCAGGACATCGACCCCAACTTCCGAACTCGCCTGCAACGACCGAACCAGCGCCTTGGTGCGCACCAAAAGTGCGCACTTTTGGAGGGCACTTTTCTGCGCTCCAAAGGTGCGCACTTTTGGAGGGCACTTTTTGGAGGGCACTTTTCTGCGCTCCAAAGGTGCGCACTTTTGGAGGGCACTTTTTGGAGGGCACTTTTCTGCGCTCCAAAGGTGCGCACTTTTGGAGGGCACTTTTTGGAGGGCACTTTTCTGCGCTCCAAAGGTGCGCACTTTTGGAGGGCACTTTTTGGAGGGCACTTTTCTGCGCTCCAAAGGTGCGCACTTTTGGAGGGCACTTTTTGGAGGGCACTTTTCTGCGCTCCAAAGGTGCGCACTTTTGGAGGGCACTTTTTGGAGGGCACTTTTCTGCGCTCCAAAGGTGCGCACTTTTGGAGGGCACTTTTTGGAGGGCACTTTTCTGCGCTCCAAAGGTGCGCACTTTTGGAGGGCACTTTTTGGAGGGCACTTTTCTGCGCTCCAAAGGTGCGCACTTTTGGAGGGCACTTTTTGGAGGGCACTTTTCTGCGCTCCAAAGGTGCGCACTTTTGGAGGGCACTTTTGTGCACTCCAAAGGTGCGCACTTTTGGAGGGCACTTTTCCTGTGCTCCAAAGGTGCACACCTAGGTGAGCACCTTCGACCACACCTTGTAGCACACCAAACTCTGACTTTCGACTTCATCCGCAATGCAGGGTCTTTGAGGTTGGCGCAATGCGCACAACCAGGGGAGTCGACCCATCAAACCCAACACCTCCCCTATATAAGCTATTTGTCTGATTCTCATACATGCGTAGCCTGCAGGAGCAATTAGGACATCGACCCCAACTTTCGGCTTCTAAACGAAAACAAGGTCTTTGAGGTTGGTGTAATGCGAACAACTAGGGGAGTCAACCCATCAAACCCAACACCTCCCCTATATAAGCTATTTGTCTGATTCTCATACATGTGTAGTCTACAGGAGCAATTAGGACATCGACCCCAACTTTTGACTTCTTAACGAAAACAAGGTCTTTGAGGTTGACGTAATGCGCACAACCAGGGGAGTCGACCCATCAAACCCAACACCTCCCCTATATAAGCTATTTGTCCGATTCTCATACATGTGTAGCCTGCAGGAGCCATTAGGACATTGACCCCAACTTTTGACTTCTTAACGAAAACAAGGTCTTTGAGGTTGGCGTAATGCGCACAACCAAGGGAGTTGACCCATCAAACCCAACACCTCCCCTATATAAGCTATTTGTCTGATTCTCATACATGTGTAGCCTGCAACAACGATTAGGACATCCACCCCAACTTCTGAATTCGTCTGCGTTGACCGCACCAAAGGTGCACGCCTTGGTGCTCACCAAAATCCGACTTCCGACTTCTTCTGCTATGCGGGGTCTTTGAGGTTGGCGCAGTGCGCACAACCAGGGGAGTCAACCCACCGAATGCAACACCTCCCCTATATAAGCTATTTGTCTGATTCTCATACATGCGTAGACTGCAGCAATGATTAGGACATCCACCCCAACTTTTGACTTCTTAAACAAGACAGGGTCTTTGAAGTTGGTGCAGTGCACACAACCAGGGGAGTCGACCCATCAAACGCAACACCTCCCCTATATAAAGCTATTTGTCCGATTCTCATACGTGTAGTCTGCAGCAGCGATTAGGACATCGACCCCAACTTCCGAATTCGTTTGCATTGACCGCACCAAAGGTGCACGCCTTGGTGTGCACCCTGGAGTGCACTTTGGTGCTCACCTCGGTGCACACTTTGGTGTGCACCTCGGTGTGCACCAAAGGTGCGCACCTTGGAGCGCACCAAAGGTGTACACTTTGGAGCGCACCACATAGGGTCTTTGAGAGGTTGGCGCAGTGCGCACACCAAGGTGGGTGTTGAGGTGCGTGCCGAGGTGGGTGGGTGCTAGGGTGCGCTCCATGGTGGGTGCCAGGGTGGGTGCGTGCTAGGGTGGATTCCAAAGAGGGTCATAGGGTGGGTGCCAAGGTGGGTTGGTGATATAGTGGGTTCAAAGGTGGGTACTAGGGTGGGTTCCAAGGTGGGTCACAAGTTGGGTGCCAGGATGCGTGGGTGTTAGGTTGGGTGCCAAGGTGGGCTCCTGCGTGGGTGGGTGCTAGGGTGGGTTTCAAGGTGGACGCGAGGGCGGGTGCCAAGGTGGGTAACAAGTTGGGTGTTAGGATGGGTGAGTGCTAGAGTGGGTGCCAAGGTGGGTGGGTGCTAAGGTGGATGCCAAGGTGGTTCACAGGGTGGGTGGGTTCTAGGGTGAGTTCCAAGGTGGGTCACAGGTTCAGTGCTAGGGTGGGTGTCAAGGCGGGTGTCGAGGTGCCTGGGTGCTAGGGTGTGGATGCCAATGTGGGTCATAGGGTGGGTACTAGGGTGGGCTGCAATGTGGGTGCCAAGGTGGGTAACATGCTCGGTGGGTTCTAAATTGGGTGCCAGGGTGGGTGTGCACCCACCTTGCCCGAGGTGGGTGCCAAGGTGCCAGTGTGGGTGGGTGCTAAGGTGGATGCCAAGGTGGGTGAGAAGGTGGGTGATAGGTTGAGTGGTAGGATGGGTGGGTGCCAAGATGGGTCACAGGGTGGGTGCAAGGGTGGGTAGGTGCTAGGGTTGGTGTCAGGGTGGGTGGGTGCTAGGTTGGGTTCCAAGGTGGGTGCGAGGGTGAGTGTCAAGGTGGGTCACAGGTTAGGTGCTAGGATGGGTGAGTGCTAGCGTGCAAAGGTGCCAGGGTGGGTGCTAGGATGGGTCGATGCTAGGGTGAGTGGCAAGGTGGGTCCACAAGTGTCAAGGTGGGTGCCGAGGTGGGTGCCAAGTCGGCGACTGCTATGGTGGATGCCAAGGTGGGTCACGGGGTGGGTGCCAAGTTGCTAGGTTGGGTTCCAAGGTGGGTGCCAACGTGGGTGCTAGGGTGCGTGGGTTAAAGGGTGTGTCACAACGTGGGTGCCAGGATGGGTGCGCACCCACACTGGCCAAGACGGGTGCGGGTGCAAGGTTGGGTTCCAAGCCCGGTCACAGGCTGGGTGCTAGGATGGGTGGGTGCCAAGGTGGGCACCAGGGTGGGTGCACCCACCCTGGCCAAGGTGGGTCACGGGGTGGGTCCTAGGGTGGGTAACGGGGTGGGTACTAAGGTGCGTGCCAAGGTGGGTCATAGGGTGGGTGCCAAGGTGGGCACCAGGGTGGGTGTGCACCAACCCTAGCCAGGGTAGGTCACGGGGTGGTTGTCGGGGTGGGCGTCAAGGAGCCAAGGTGGGTGGCAAGTAGCCAAGTTGCGTGCCAAGGTGGGTGTCGGGGTGGGTGCCAAGGATCCAAGGTGGGTGCCAAGGAACCAAGGTGGGTGTCTGGGTGGGTGCCGAGGTGGGAGCCAGGGTGGGTCCCAAGGTGAGTGCAAAGGTGGGTGCCAGGGTCAAGGTGAGTGCCAATGTGGGTTCCAAGGTGCCAGGGTCAGGGTGAGTGCCAATGTGGGTTCAAAGGTGCTAAGTTGGGTGCGAGGTTGGGTGCGAGGGTGGGTGGGTGCCAAGGTGTGCTAGGTGGAAGCCCGGGTGGGTCGGCATCCCATGGGTGTCGAGTTGGGTGCCTGATGGGTGCTTCTTGTCAAGTTTTAGTCGTCGGGACTCATTTCGAGCCTTAGAGGTCGTTTCTTGTCCGGTTGCCCTGTCTTCGACCTGGGAACCCAATTTTGGTCCTCGGGTCCCATTTTTTTTTGTCTCGCATCCCACTTTTGGCCTGTGGCCTTTTCGGGGTCGATTCTCGCTTTGGGCATCAGAGCATGTTTCTTCTCCTAAAACCCAATATTTGTTTATTAAGTCTCGGAACACATTTTTGTTCTCGTGGACCCATCATGGGTCTTGGAACGCATTTGTGGTCCTTGGGTCCCATTTTGCATCCCGAAACTTGTGTTTTGGTGCTTGATCCCTATTTTGGGTGCCCACCTTGCACCAAGTGCGCACCCGGGGCAAACCGAGCGCCTTGGTGCACCGGGGCAAGATCGAGCGTGCACCCGAGGCGCCCCGAACATGCACCAAGGTGCACTCGGCCCACATGTGAGCGCAGGTCGTTGCGCCCGAGGTGGTGTGTGGGCACCGCGTTGCAGACGGGACACTGCACGCACACGACGCCCCCTCCAGGTGCACGCACGTAGGCCGGGCCGGGTGCACACCCGACGCCCTAGCAAGGTGCGCGCACCCGGGCAGGGCTCACACTTGGCGAACGGGGCGCACTTCGCGAGGGAGGGTGTGCACCTCGACGGGGGTGGGTGGCCGGGGTGGATTCGCACGTGGGTCGCGGTTTGCTAAGTACACACTGCGACAAGCTCATAACGGGTGCGATCATACCAGCATTAGTGCACCGGATCCCATCAGAACTCCGCAGTTAAGCGCGCTTGGGCCGGAGTAGTACTGGGATGGGTGACCTCCCGGGAAGTCCCGGTGTTGCACCCTTTTTTAGTTTTTCGCCGGGCGTCGCAATGCTATTTGAATAAACCTTTTGCCCGTTTGCGTTCTCGTCGGGGCCGGGCCGGGCCGGGGTGCGCTGCCCGCACTACCGCGCGCGCGGGGGCGACACCGAGCGCGCACCCGAGGCACCCCGAGCACACAGGCCACGGTGCAACCCGGGCGTTGTGCGCGCACCCCGGTGCGCCCGAGGTGCTGCGCGCGCACCCAGGTGAAATCGGTGTGCACCTCGGCCAGTGCGCGCTCGGTCGAGTCGCGCACGTTGGCCAAGGTGCACGGTGATGTTTCTTACTCTAAGGTTCCGCACCAGACGCCCGGGACAGGTGAGCGAAGCTGGGCGGGGCCGGGTGCGCGGCCGGGGCAGGTGCACGCAGCTGGAGAGAGCTTTGGAGCACACTTCGGAGCGCACCAATGATGCGCTCCATTCAAAAGTTTCCTGAAAAGGCAAAAAAAGTTGAGATTATAGAATTTCCCACTTGAGAGATTGTAAAAAAAAAAAATTTAAAATGAAGGAAACGCGGGTGCCAAGGTGTGCGCAGCCCAGCCAAGGTGTGCGCACCAAGGCGCCCACCCTGGCGAAGGTGCACGCAAGGTGCGCACCCGAGGCAAACCGGACAATTAACCCAACTTTCGACTTCGCGCGCACCTTGGAGCGCACTTCGGAGCGCTCCTTGGTGCGCACCAATCTTGGGCACCTCGGAGTGCACCATGGCGCCCACCAAGGTGCGCACCCGGGGCAAACCGAGCTCCGACTTCGTGCGCACCTTGGAGCGCACGAAAGGTGCGCACCATGGCGCCCACCAAGGTGCGCAGCCCAGCCAAGGCGTGCGCATCAAGGTGCGCACCCTGGCGAAGGTGCGCACCCGGGGCAAACCGAGCTCCGACTTCGTGCGCACCTTGGAGCGCACAAAAGGTGCGCAACCCAGCCAAGGTGTGCGCACCCCGGTCAAACCGAGCTCCGAATCGTGCGCACCAGAGGTGCACGCCATCGTGCGCACCTTGGAGCACACTTCGGAGCCCTCCTTGGTGCGCGCCGATGTTGCGCACCTCGGAGCGCACCCGGGGAAAACAATGCAATTAACCCGACTTTCGACTTCGTGGGCACCTCGGAGCGCTCTCGGGTTCGCACCTCGGAGCACACCGAGGTGCGCACCTTTGATGCGCTGCCTTCACCAATTTCCAGAAAAGGCAAGAAAACATTGAGAAGGTGTGCGCACCGAGGTGCCCACCCTGGCGAAGGTGCACGCGAGGTGCGCACCCGGGGCAAACCGGGCTCCGACTTCGTGCACGCCGCACCTTGGAGCACACTTCGGAGCGCTCCTTGGTGCGCACCAGGGCGCGCAACCCAGCCGAGGTGCCCACCCCGGCGAAGGTGCACGCGAGGTGCGCACCCGGGGCAAACCGGGCTCCGACTTCGTGCACGCCATGGTGCCCACCGCGGCGAAGGTGCACGCGAGGTGCGCACCCGGGGCAAACCGGGCTCCGACTTCGTGCACGCCGCACCTTGGAGCACACTTCGGAGCGCTCCTTGGTGCGCACCATGGTGCCCACCAGGGCGCGCAACCCCGCCGAAGGTGCACGCGAGGTGCGCACCCGGGGCAAACCGGGCTCCGACTTCGTGCACGCCGCACCTTGGAGCACACTTCGGAGCGCTCCTTGGTGCGCACCATGGTGCCCACCAGGGCGCGCAACCCCGCCGAAGGTGCACGCGAGGTGCGCACCCGGGGCAAACCGGGCTCCGACTTCGTGCACGCCATGGTGCGCACCGCGGCGAAGGTGCGCACCCGGGGCAAACCGGGCTCCGACTTCGTGCACGCCGCACCTTGGAGCACACTTCGGAGCGCTCCTTGGTGCGCACCAGGGCGCGCAACCCAGCCGAGGTGCCCACCCCGGCGAAGGTGCACGCGAGGTGCGTACCCGGGGCAAACCGGGCTCCGACTTCGTGCACGCCGCACCTTGGAGCACACTTCGGAGCGCTCCTTGGTGCGCACCATGGTGCCCACCAGGCCGCGCAACCCAGCCAAGGTGTGCGCACCAAGGTGCACGCGAGGTGCGCACCCGGGGCAAACCGGGGTCCGACTTCGTGCACGCCGCACCTTGGAGCACACATCGGGGCGCTCCCGGGTTCGCACCGGCGTTGCGCACCGTGGTGGGCACCTCGGAGCACACCAAGGTGGGCAGCGAGGTGCGCACCTTTGATGCGATGCCTTCACTAATTTCCATAAAAGGCAAAAAAAAAACGAGATTTTAAAATTTCCGTTTTGAAAGATAGTGAGAAAAAGGGAATGCTGGTGCCATCTTGAGCCCGCCCTGGTGCGCAGCCCAGCCAAGGTGTGCGCACCAAGGTGCCCACCCTGGCGAAGGTGCGCGCCCGGGCAATTAATCCAACTTCCAACTTCGCGCGCGCCAGGGTGGGAGCGCACCCAACAACCGGGCCTGGGAAGAGCCAATGCGAGAAACCCCACCAAACGCTCTGACAAAAAAAGAGGGGGCGCTCCAGTAACCCCGCTTCGGAGCGCACCCTGGGCAAACCCAGCCAAGGTGCCCACCCCGGCCAAGGTGCAGGCGAGGTGCGCACCCGGGGCAAACCGGGCTCCGACAACGTGCACGCCGCACCTTGGAGCACACTTCGTAGCGCTCCCGGGTGCGCACCTCAGAGCACACCAAGGTGGGCAGCGAGGTGCGCACCTTTGATGCGCTGCCTTCACTAATTTCCAGAAAAGGCAAAAAAAAAAGGAGATTTTAAAATTTCCGTTTTGAAAGATAGTGAAAAAAACGGAACGCGCGTGCCATCTTGAGCCCGCCCTGGTGCGCAGCCCAGGTAAGGTGCCCACCCTGGCAAAGGTGCGCACCCGGGCAATTAACCCTACTTCCGACTTCGTGCGCGCCAGGGTGGCAACCGGGCCTCGGAAGAGCCAATGCGAGAAACCCCACCAAACGCTCCGACAAAAAAAGAGGCGGCGCTCCAATAACCCCGCTTCGGAGCGCAGCCGGGGCAAACCCAGCCAAGGTGCCCACCCCGACGAAGGTGCACGCGAGGTGCGCACCCGGGGCAAACCGGGCTCCGACAACGTGCACGCAGCACCTTGGAGCACACTTCGAAGCACTCCCGGGTGCCCACCGGCGTTGCGCACCGTGGTGGGCAGCGAGGTGCGCACCTTTGATGCGCTGCCTTCACTAATTTCCAGAAAAAGGCAAAAAAAAATGAGATTTTAAAATTTCCGTTTTGAAAGATAGTGAAAAAAAAGGAACGCGGGTGCCATCTTGAGCCCGCCCTGGTGCGCAGCCCAGGCAAGGCATGCGCACCAAGGTGCCCACCCGAGGTGCACACCCGGGGCAAACCGGGCTCCGACTTCGTGCAGGCCGCACCTTGGAGCACACTTCGGAGCGCTCCTTGGTGCGCACCATGGTGCCCACCAGGGCGCGCAACCCAGCCAAGGTCTGCACACCAAGGTGCCCACCCCGGCGAAGGTGCACGCGAGGTGCGCACCCGGGGCAAACCGGGCTCCGACTTCGTGCACGCCATGGTGCCCACCGCGGCGAAGGTGCACGCGAGGTGCGCACCCGGGGCAAACCGGGCTCCGACTTCGTGCACGCCGCACCTTGGAGCACACTTCGGAGCGCTCCTTGGTGCGCACCATGGTGCCCACCAGGGCGCGCAACCCAGCCAAGGTGTGCGCACCAAGGTGCACGCGAGGTGCGCACCCGGGGCAAACCGGGGTCCGACTTCGTGCACGCCGCACCTTGGAGCACACATCGGAGCGCTCCCAGGTTCGCACCAGCGTTGCGCACCTTTGATGCGCTGCCTTCACTAATTTCCAGAAAAGGCAAAAAAAAACGAGATTTTAAAATTTCCGTTCTGAAAGATAGTGAAAAAAACGGAACGCGGGTGCCATCTTGAGCCCTTCCTGGTGCGCAGCCCAGGCAAGTTGTGCGCACCAAGGTGCCCACCCTGGCGGAGGTGCGCGCCCGGGGCAATCCGGGCTCCGACTTCGTGCACTGCATGGTGCCCACCAAGGCGCGCAACCCAGCCAAGGTGCCCACCGCAGCGAAGGTGCACGCGAGGTGCGCACCCGAGGTGCACACCCGGGGCAAACCGGGCTCCGACTTCGTGCACGCCGCACCTTGGAGCACACTTCAGAGCGCTCCTTGGTGCGCACCAGGGCGCGCAACCCAGCCGAGGTGCCCACCCCGGCGAAGGTGCACGCGAGGTGCGCACCCGGGGCAAACCGGGCTCCGACTTCGTGCACGCCATGGTGCCCACCGCGGCGAAGGTGCGCACCCGGGGCAAACCGGGCTCCGACTTCGTGCACGCCGCACCTTGGAGCACACTTCGGAGCGCTCCTTGGTGCGCACCATGGTGCCCACCAGGCCGCGCAACCCAGCCAAGGTGTGCGCACCAAGGTGCACGCGAGGTGCGCACCCGGGGCAAACCGGGGTCCGACTTCGTGCACGCCGCACCTTGGAGCACACATCGGGGCGCTCCCGGGTTCGCACCGGCGTTGCGCACCGTGGTGGGCACCTCGGAGCACACCAAGGTGGGCAGCGAGGTGCGCACCTTTGATGCGATGCCTTCACTAATTTCCATAAAAGGCAAAAAAAAAACGAGATTTTAAAATTTCCGTTTTGAAAGATAGTGAGAAAAAGGGAATGCTGGTGCCATCTTGAGCCCGCCCTGGTGCGCAGCCCAGCCAAGGTTTGCGCACCAAGGTGCCCACCCTGGCGAAGGTGCGCGCCCGGGCAATTAACCCAACTTCCAACTTCGCGCGCGCCAGGGTGGGAGCGCACCCAACAACCGGGCCTGGGAAGAGCCAATGCGAGAAACCCCACCAAACTCTCTGACAAAAAAAGAGGGGGCGCTCCAGTAACCCCGCTTCGGAGCGCACCCTGGGCAAACCCAGCCAAGGTGCCCACCCCGGCCAAGGTGCAGGCGAGGTGCGCACCCGGGGCAAACCGGGCTCCGACAACGTGCACGCCGCACCTTGGAGCACACTTCGTAGCGCTCCCGGGTGCGCACCTCAGAGCACACCAAGGTGGGCAGCGAGGTGCGCACCTTTGATGCGCTGCCTTCACTAATTTCCAGAAAAGGCAAAAAAAAAAGGAGATTTTAAAATTTCCGTTTTGAAAGATAGTGAAAAAAACGGAACGCGCGTGCCATCTTGAGCCCGCCCTGGTGCGCAGCCCAGGTAAGGTGCCACCCTGGCAAAGGTGCGCACCCGGGCAATTAACCCTACTTCCGACTTCGTGCGCGCCAGGGTGGCAACCGGGCCTCGGAAGAGCCAATGCGAGAAACCCCACCAAACGCTCCGACAAAAAAAGAGGCGGCGCTCCAATAACCCCGCTTCGGAGCGCAGCCGGGGCAAACCAAGCCAAGGTGCCCACCCCGACGAAGGTGCACGCGAGGTGCGCACCCGGGGCAAACCGGGCTCCGACAACGTGCACGCAGCACCTTGGAGCACACTTCGAAGCACTCCCGGGTGCCCACCGGCGTTGCGCACCGTGGTGGGCAGCGAGGTGCGCACCTTTGATGCGCTGCCTTCACTAATTTCCAGAAAAAGGCAAAAAAAAATGAGATTTTAAAATTTCCGTTTTGAAAGATAGTGAAAAAAAAGGAACGCGGGTGCCATCTTGAGCCCGCCCTGGTGCGCAGCCCAGGCAAGGCATGCGCACCAAGGTGCCCACCCGAGGTGCACACCCGGGGCAAACCGGGCTCCGACTTCGTGCAGGCCGCACCTTGGAGCACACTTCGGAGCGCTCCTTGGTGCGCACCATGGTGCCCACCAGGGCGCACCCGAGGCAAACCGGGCTCCGACTTCGTGCACGCCGCACCTTGGAGCACACATCGGAGCGCTCCCAGGTTCGCACCAGCGTTGCGCACCTTTGATGCGCTGCCTTCACTAATTTCCAGAAAAGGCAAAAAAAAACGATATTTTAAAATTTCCGTTCTGAAAGATAGTGAAAAAAACGGAACGCGGGTGCCATCTTGAGCCCTTCCTGATGCGCAGCCCAGGCAAGTTGTGCGCACCAAGGTGCCCACCCTGGCGGAGGTGCGCGCCCGGGGCAAACCGGGCTCCGACTTCGTGCACTGCATGGTGCCCACCAAGGCGCGCAACCCAGCCAAGGTGCCCACCGCAGCGAAGGTGCACGCGAGGTGCGCACCCGAGGTGCACACCCGGGGCAAACCGGGCTCCGACTTCGTGCACGCCGCACCTTGGAGCACACTTCAGAGCGCTCCTTGGTACGCACCAGGGCGCGCAACCCAGCCAAGGTGCTCACCCCGGCGAAGGTGCACGCGAGGTGCGCACCCGGGGCAAACCGGGCTCGGACTTCGTGCACGCCGCACCTTGGAGCACACATCGGAGCGCTCCCGGGTTCGCACCAGCATTGCGCACCTTTGATGCGCTGCCTTCACTAATTTCCAGAAAAGGCAAAAAAAAGAAAAAAATGAGATTTTAAAATTTCCGTTTTGAAAGATAGTGAAAAAAACGGAACGCGGGTGCCATCTTGAGCCCGCCCTGGTGTGCAGCCCAGGCAAGTTGTGCGCACCAAGGCACCCACCCTGGCCAAGGTGGGTCACGGGGTGGGTCCTAGGGTGGGTAACGGGGTGGGTACTAAGGTGCGTGCCAAGGTGGGTCATAGGGTGGGTGCCAAGGTGGGCACCAGGGTGGGTGTGCACCAACCCTAGCCAGGGTAGGTCACGGGGTGGTTGTCGGGGTGGGCGTCAAGGAGCCAAGGTGGGTGGCAAGTAGCCAAGTTGCGTGCCAAGGTGGGTGTCGGGGTGGGTGCCAAGGATCCAAGGTGGGTGCCAAGGAACCAAGGTGGGTGTCTGGGTGGGTGCCGAGGTGGGAGCCAGGGTGGGTCCCAAGGTGAGTGCAAAGGTGGGTGCCAGGGTCAAGGTGAGTGCCAATGTGGGTTCCAAGGTGCCAGGGTCATGGTGAGTGCCAATGTGGGTTCAAAGGTGCTAAGTTGGGTGCGAGGTTGGGTGCGAGGGTGGGTGGGTGCCAAGGTGTGCTAGGTGGAAGCCCGGGTGGGTCGGCATCCCATGGGTGTCGAGTTGGGTGCCTGATGGGTGCTTCTTGTCAAGTTTTAGTCGTCGGGACTCATTTCGAGCCTTAGAGGTCGTTTCTTGTCCGGTTGCCCTGTCTTCGACCTGGGAACCCAATTTTGGTCCTCGGGTCCCATTTTTTTTTGTCTCGCATCCCACTTTTGGCCTGTGGCCTTTTCGGGGTCGATTCTCGTTTTGGGCATCAGAGCATGTTTCTTCTCCTAAAACCCAATATTTGTTTATTAAGTCTCGGAACACATTTTTGTTCTCGTGGACCCATCATGGGTCTTGGAACGCATTTGTGGTCCTTGGGTCCCATTTTGCATCCCGAAACTTGTGTTTTGGTGCTTGATCCCTATTTTGGGTGCCCACCTTGCACCAAGTGCGCACCCGGGGCAAACCGAGCGCCTTGGTGCACCGGGGCAAGATCGAGCGTGCACCCGAGGCGCCCCGAACATGCACCAAGGTGCACTCGGCCCACATGTGAGCGCAGGTCGTTGCGCCCGAGGTGGTGTGTGGGCACCGCGTTGCAGACGGGACACTGCACGCACACGACGCCCCCTACAGGTGCACGCACGTAGGCCGGGCCGGGTGCACACCCGACGCCCTAGCAAGGTGCGCGCACCCGGGCAGGGCTCACACTTGGCGAACGGGGCGCACTTCGCGAGGGAGGGTGTGCACCTCGACGGGGGTGGGTGGCCGGGGTGGATTCGCACGTGGGTCGCGGTTTGCTAAGTACACACTGCGACAAGCTCATAACGGGTGCGATCATACCAGCGTTAGTGCACCGGATCCCATCAGAACTCCGCAGTTAAGCGCGCTTGGGCCGGAGTAGTACTGGGATGGGTGACCTCCCGGGAAGTCCCGGTGTTGCACCCTTTTTTAGTTTTTCGCCGGGCATCGCAATGCTATTTGAATAAACCTTTTGCCCGTTTGCGTTCTCGTCGGGGCCGGGCCGGGCCGGGGTGCGCTGCCCGCACTACCGCGCGCGCGGGGGCGACACCGAGCGCGCACCCGAGGCGCCCCGAGCACACAGGCCACGGTGCAACCCGGGCGTTGTGCGCGCACCCCGGTGCGCCCGAGGTGCTGCGCGCGCACCCAGGTGAAATCGGTGTGCACCTCGGCCAGTGCGCGCTCGGTCGAGTCGCGCACGTTGGCCAAGGTGCACGGTGATGTTTCTTACTCTAAGGTTCCGCACCAGACGCCCGGGACAGGTGAGCGAAGCTGGGCGGGGCCGGGTGCGCGGCCGGGGCAGGTGCACGCAGCTGGAGAGAGCTTTGGAGCACACTTCGGAGCGCACCAATGATGCGCTCCATTCAAAAGTTTCCTGAAAAGGCAAAAAAAGTTGAGATTATAGAATTTCCCACTTGAGAGATTGTAAAAAAAAAAAATTTAAAATGAAGGAAACGCGGGTGCCAAGGTGTGCGCAGCCCAGCCAAGGTGTGCGCACCAAGGCGCCCACCCTGGCGAAGGTGCACGCAAGGTGCGCACCCGAGGCAAACCGGACAATTAACCCAACTTTCGACTTCGCGCGCACCTTGGAGCGCACTTCGGAGCGCTCCTTGGTGCGCACCAATCTTGGGCACCTCGGAGTGCACCATGGCGCCCACCAAGGTGCGCACCCGGGGCAAACCGAGCTCCGACTTCGTGCGCACCTTGGAGCGCACGAAAGGTGCGCACCATGGCGCCCACCAAGGTGCGCAGCCCAGCCAAGGCGTGCGCATCAAGGTGCGCACCCTGGCGAAGGTGCGCACCCGGGGCAAACCGAGCTCCGACTTCGTGCGCACCTTGGAGCGCACAAAAGGTGCGCAACCCAGCCAAGGTGTGCGCACCCCGGTCAAACCGAGCTCCGAATCGTGCGCACAAGAGGTGCACGCCATCGTGCGCACCTTGGAGCACACTTCGGAGCCCTCCTTGGTGCGCGCCGATGTTGCGCACCTCGGAGCGCACCCGGGGAAAACAATGCAATTAACCCGACTTTCGACTTCGTGGGCACCTCGGAGCGCTCTCGGGTTCGCACCTCGGAGCACACCGAGGTGCGCACCTTTGATGCGCTGCCTTCACCAATTTCCAGAAAAGGCAAGAAAACATTGAGAAGGTGTGCGCACCGAGGTGCCCACCCTGGCGAAGGTGCACGCGAGGTGCGCACCCGGGGCAAACCGGGCTCCGACTTCGTGCACGCCGCACCTTGGAGCACACTTCGGAGCGCTCCTTGGTGCGCACCAGGGCGCGCAACCCAGCCGAGGTGCCCACCCCGGCGAAGGTGCACGCGAGGTGCGCACCCGGGGCAAACCGGGCTCCGACTTCGTGCACGCCATGGTGCCCACCGCGGCGAAGGTGCACGCGAGGTGCGCACCCGGGGCAAACCGGGCTCCGACTTCGTGCACGCCGCACCTTGGAGCACACTTCGGAGCGCTCCTTGGTGCGCACCATGGTGCCCACCAGGGCGCGCAACCCCGCCGAAGGTGCACGCGAGGTGCGCACCCGGGGCAAACCGGGCTCCGACTTCGTGCACGCCGCACCTTGGAGCACACTTCGGAGCGCTCCTTGGTGCGCACCATGGTGCCCACCAGGGCGCGCAACCCCGCCGAAGGTGCACGCGAGGTGCGCACCCGGGGCAAACCGGGCTCCGACTTCGTGCACGCCGCACCTTGGAGCACACTTCGGAGCGCTCCTTGGTGCGCACCAGGGCGCGCAACCCAGCCGAGGTGCCCACCCCGGCGAAGGTGCACGCGAGGTGCGTACCCGGGGCAAACCGGGCTCCGACTTCGTGCACGCCGCACCTTGGAGCACACTTCGGAGCGCTCCTTGGTGCGCACCATGGTGCCCACCAGGCCGCGCAACCCAGCCAAGGTGTGCGCACCAAGGTGCACGCGAGGTGCGCACCCGGGGCAAACCGGGGTCCGACTTCGTGCACGCCGCACCTTGGAGCACACATCGGGGCGCTCCCGGGTTCGCACCGGCGTTGCGCACCGTGGTGGGCACCTCGGAGCACACCAAGGTGGGCAGCGAGGTGCGCACCTTTGATGCGATGCCTTCACTAATTTCCATAAAAGGCAAAAAAAAAACGAGATTTTAAAATTTCCGTTTTGAAAGATAGTGAGAAAAAGGGAATGCTGGTGCCATCTTGAGCCCGCCCTGGTGCGCAGCCCAGCCAAGGTGTGCGCACCAAGGTGCCCACCCTGGCGAAGGTGCGCGCCCGGGCAATTAACCCAACTTCCAACTTCGCGCGCGCCAGGGTGGGAGCGCACCCAACAACCGGGCCTGGGAAGAGCCAATGCGAGAAACCCCACCAAACGCTCTGACAAAAAAAGAGGGGGCGCTCCAGTAACCCCGCTTCGGAGCGCACCCTGGGCAAACCCAGCCAAGGTGCCCACCCCGGCCAAGGTGCAGGCGAGGTGCGCACCCGGGGCAAACCGGGCTCCGACAACGTGCACGCCGCACCTTGGAGCACACTTCGTAGCGCTCCCGGGTGCGCACCTCAGAGCACACCAAGGTGGGCAGCGAGGTGCGCACCTTTGATGCGCTGCCTTCACTAATTTCCAGAAAAGGCAAAAAAAAAAGGAGATTTTAAAATTTCCGTTTTGAAAGATAGTGAAAAAAACGGAACGCGCGTGCCATCTTGAGCCCGCCCTGGTGCGCAGCCCAGGTAAGGTGCCCACCCTGGCAAAGGTGCGCACCCGGGCAATTAACCCTACTTCCGACTTCGTGCGCGCCAGGGTGGCAACCGGGCCTCGGAAGAGCCAATGCGAGAAACCCCACCAAACGCTCCGACAAAAAAAGAGGCGGCGCTCCAATAACCCCGCTTCGGAGCGCAGCCGGGGCAAACCCAGCCAAGGTGCCCACCCCGACGAAGGTGCACGCGAGGTGCGCACCCGGGGCAAACCGGGCTCCGACAACGTGCACGCAGCACCTTGGAGCACACTTCGAAGCACTCCCGGGTGCCCACCGGCGTTGCGCACCGTGGTGGGCAGCGAGGTGCGCACCTTTGATGCGCTGCCTTCACTAATTTCCAGAAAAAGGCAAAAAAAAATGAGATTTTAAAATTTCCGTTTTGAAAGATAGTGAAAAAAAAGGAACGCGGGTGCCATCTTGAGCCCGCCCTGGTGCGCAGCCCAGGCAAGGCATGCGCACCAAGGTGCCCACCCGAGGTGCACACCCGGGGCAAACCGGGCTCCGACTTCGTGCAGGCCGCACCTTGGAGCACACTTCGGAGCGCTCCTTGGTGCGCACCATGGTGCCCACCAGGGCGCGCAACCCAGCCAAGGTCTGCACACCAAGGTGCCCACCCCGGCGAAGGTGC
>NW_026729062.1:80000-102500 GCF_030272615.1 Cryptomeria japonica | reverse complement strand
AGTTCCGAAGACTACCTCCAGGAACAATCGGGAACAAGACCGATTACAAGTCGTCGAGTCTGTTACTGGGCGAACACGAGATGCGCACAGGAAATCGATCAGCCCTCACAATGGCCCAAGGCCAGAGATCGGACTGCTACGATTTACCCCAACAATCATCGTGCCACTCTTCGCAGAGAGGTGATAGACGCCAACGAGCCCGCGCATAGCAATCGAGGTGTAAAAAGGGCGTTGAAGGCAGGAAGCCTGGACGAAAGAGGCTACGAGGTCACCTCGAAGCGGTCTAAGAATCGGGCGCACTTGGGGCGACTACCAGTGCCAACCCCTTATCCCGCGGTGCGTCCGACACACAGAAATTTCCAAGGCGGCCAAGGAGCCTCCCCGCATAGCAATCGGGGTGTGAGGTTACGGATGCAGCATTGATAGCAATCGAGGTGTGAGGCGAAGGATGCAGAAGTGAGAGCCGAGGGATGTAGCAGAGATAGCAATCGGGGTGTGTGATGCAGAAGAGATAGCAATCGAGGTGTGCGGTGGGAAGGGCCCAGCAGCCAGAATGCATGAAGCGACGGATGAAGCAGTGATGACAACCGGGCTGTGAGGAGAGGAGGGATGCAGCCAAGAAAGCAATCAGGGCTCGAGGCAAGGGATGCATCAAGGATAGCAATCATGTTGTGAGGCGAGATTCCAAAGGCTAAACGTGAGAGGCTGCAGGGTCGACTCAGAGAGGTCTATGCATGTGAGAGGCTGAAAGCAAGGTCGACTCGGAGCGGTCTATGCATCGGGCGCGCTTGGGGCGACTACCAGTGCCAACCCCTTATCCCGCGACGCGTCCGACAAAGAGAACGTTCCAAGGCGGCAGAGGAGGTTACCAGCCGAAGGATGCAGTAGCAATAACAGGTATAGTTCCGCGGCGGCCGAGAAGACTCACCGCATAGGAATCGAGATGCGAGGCGAGGGATGCGGCGGGAAGGCCCCGACGGCTAAACGGAAGAGGCTGCAGGGCCGCCTCGGAATGGTCCAAGCATCGGATGCGATTGGGACGACTACCAGTGCCAACCCCTTATCCCGCGATGCGTCCGATACACAGATAGTTCCAAGGCGGCCGAGGAGCCTCACCGCATATCAATCGGGGTGCGAGGCGAGGGATGGGGCGGGAAGGCCCCAACGGCTAGACGGAAGAGGCTTCAGGGCCACCTCGGAATGGTCCAAGCATCGGACGCGCTTGGGGCGACTGCCAGTGCCAACCCCTTATCCCGCGATGCGTCCGATACACAGATGGTTCCAAGGCGGCCGAGGAGCCTCACCGCATAGCAATCGGGGGTGCGAGGCGAGGGATGGGGCGGGAAGGCCCCAACGGCTAGACGGAAGAGGCTTCAGGGCCGCCTAGGAATGGTCCAAGCATCGGACACGCTTGGGGCGACTACCAGTGACAGCCCCCTATCCCGCGATGCGTCCGATACGAAGATGGTTCCAAGGCGGCCGAGGAGCCTCACCGCATAGCAATCGGGGTGCGAGGTGGGGGATGCGGCGAGATGGCCCCAACGGCTAGACGGAAGAGGCCACAGGGCCGCGTCGGAATAGTCCAAGCATCGGACGCGCTTGGGGCGACTACCAGTGACAACCCCTTATCCCGCGATGCGTCCGATACGAAGATAGTTCCAAGGCGGCCGAGGAGCCTCACCGCATAGCAATCGGGGTGCGAGGTGGGGGATGCGGCGAGATGGCCCCAACGGCTAGACGGAAGAGGCTGCAGGGCCGCCTCGGAATAGTCCAAGCATCGGACGCGCTTGGGGCCACTACCAGTGACAACCCCTTATCCCGCGATGCGTCCGATACGAAGATAGTTCCAAGGCGGCCGAAGAGCCTCACCGCATAGCAATCGGGGTGCGAGGTGGGGGATGCGGCGAGATGGCCCCAACGGCTAGACGGAAGAGGCCACAGGGCCGCCTCGGAATAGTCCAAGCATCGGACGCGCTTGGGGCGACTACCAGTGACAACCCCTTATCCCGCGATGCGTCCGATACGAAGATAGTTCCCAGGCGGCCGAGGAGCCTCACCGCATAGCAATCGGGGTGCGAGGCGAGGGATGCGGCGAGATGGCCCCAAAGGCTAGACGGAAGAGGCTGCAGGGCTGCCTCGGAATAGTCCAAGCATCGGACGCGCTTGGGGCGACTACCACTGCCAACCCCTTATCCCGCGATGCGTCCGATACACAGATAGTTCCGAGGCGGCCGAGGAGGTGGGGGATGCAGCGAGATGGCCCCAACGGCTAGACGGAAGAGGCTGCAGGGCCGCCTCGGAATAGTCCAAGCATCGGACGCGCTTGGGGCGACTACCAGTGACAACCCCTTATCCCGCGATGCGTCCGATACACAGATAGTTCCGAGGCGGCCAAGGAGCCTCACCGCATAGCAATCGTGGTGCGAGGTGGGGGATGCGGCGAGATGGCCCCAACGGCTAGACGGAAGAGGCTGCAGGGCCGCCTCGGAATGGTCCAAGCATCGGATGCGCTTGGGGCGACTACCACTGCCAACCCCTTATCCCGCGATGCGTCCGATACACAGATAGTTCCAAGGCGGCCGAGGAGCCTCACAGCATAGCAATCAGGGTGCGAGGCGAGGGATGCGGCGAGAAAGCCCCAACGGCTAGAGGGAAGAGGCTTCAGGTCCGCCTCGGAATGGTCCAAGCATCGGACGCGCTTGGGGCGACTACCAGTGACAACCCCTTATCCCGCGACGCGTCCGATACACAGATAGTTCCAAGGCGGCCGAGGAGCCTCACCGCATAGCAATCGGGGTGCGAGGCGAGGGATGCGGCGAGAAGGACCCAACGGCTACACGGAAGAGGCTTCGGGGCCGCCTCGGAATGGTCCAAGCATCAGACGCGCTTGGGGCGACTACCAGTGACAACCCCTTATCCCGCGACGCGTCCGATACACAGATAGTTCCAAGGCGGCCGAGGAGCCTCACCGCATAGCAATCGGGGTGCGAGGCGAGGGATGCGGCGAGAAGGACCCAACGGCTAGACGGAAGAGGCTTCGGGGCCGCCTCGGAATGGTCCAAGCATCGGACGCGCTTGGGGCGACTACCAGTGACAACCCCTTATCCCGCGACGCGTCCGATACACAGATAGTTCCAAGGCGGCCGAGGAGCCTCACCGCATAGCAATCGGGGTGCGAGGCGAGGGATGCGGCGAGAAGGACCCAACGGCTAGACGGAAGAGGCTTCGGGTCCGCCTCGGAATGGTCCAAGCATCGGACGCGCTTGGGGCGACTACCAGTGACAACCCCTTATCCCGCGACGCGTCCGATACACAGATAGTTCCAAGGCGGCCGAGGAGCCTCACCGCATAGCAATCGGGGTGCGAGGCGAGGGATGCGGCGAGAAGGACCCAACGGCTAGACGGAAGAGGCTTCGGGTCCGCCTCGGAATGGTCCAAGCATCGGACGCGCTTGGGGCGACTACCAGTGACAACCCCTTATCCTGCGACGCGTCCGATACACAGATAGTTCCAAGGCGGCCGAGGAGCCTCACCGCATAGCAATCGGGGTGCGAGGCGAGGGATGCGGCGAGAAGGACCCAACGGCTAGACGGAAGAGGCTTCGGGTCCGCCTCGGAATGGTCCAAGCATCGGACGCGCTTGGGGCGACTACCAGTGACAACCCCTTATCCCGCGACGCGTCCGATACACAGATAGTTCCGAGGCGGCCGAGGAGCCTCACCGCATAGCAATCGGGGTGCGAGGCGAAGGATGCGGCGAGAAGGACCCAACGGCTAGACGGAAGAGGCTTCGGGTCCGCCTCGGAATGGTCCAAGCATCGGACGCGCTTGGGGCGACTACCAGTGACAACCCCTTATCCCGCGACGCGTCCGATACACAGATAGTTCCAAGGCGGCCGAGGAGCCTCACCGCATAGCAATCGGGGTGCGAGGCGAGGGATGCGGCGAGAAGGACCCAACGGCTAGACGGAAGAGGCTTCAGGGCCGCCTCGGAATGGTCCAAGCATCGAACGCGCTTGGGGCGACTACCAGTGACAACCCCTTATCCCGCGACGCGTCCGATACACAGATAGTTCCGAGGCGGCCGAGGAGCCTCACCGCATAGCAATCGGGGTGCGAGGCGAGGGATGCGGCGAGAAGGACCCAACGGCTAGACGGAAGAGGCTTCAGGGCCGCCTCGGAATGGTCCAAGCATCGGACGCGCTTGGGGCGACTACCAGTGACAACCCCTTATCCCGCGACGCGTCCGATACACAGATAGTTCCGAGGCGGCCGAGGAGCCTCACCGCATAGCAATCGGGGTGCGAGGCGAGGGATGCGGCGAGAAGGACCCAACGGCTAGACGGAAGAGGCTTCAGGGCCGCCTCGGAATGGTCCAAGCATCGGACGCGCTTGGGGCGACTACCAATGACAACCCCTTATCCCGCGACGCGTCCGATACACAGATAGTTCCGAGGCGGCCGAGGAGCCTCACCGCATAGCAATCGGGGTGCGAGGCGAGGGATGCGGCGAGAAGGACCCAACGGCTAGACGGAAGAGGCTTCAGGGCCGCCTCGGAATGGTCCAAGCATCGGACGCGCTTGGGGCGACTACCAATGACAACCCCTTATCCCGCGACGCGTCCGATACACAGATAGTTCCGAGGCGGCCGAGGAGCCTCACCGCATAGCAATCGGGGTGCGAGGCGAGGGATGCGGCGAGAAGGACCCAACGGCTAGACGGAAGAGGCTTCAGGGCCGCCTCGGAATGGTCCAAGCATCGGACGCGCTTGGGGCGACTACCAGTGACAACCCCTTATCCCGCGACGCGTCCGATACACAGATAGTTCCGAGGCGGCCGAGGAGCCTCACCGCATAGCAATCGGGTTGCGAGGCGAGGGATGCGGCGAGAAGGACCCAACGGCTAGACGGAAGAGGCTTCAGGGCCGCCTCGGAATGGTCCAAGCATCGGACGCGCTTGGGGCGACTACCGTTGCCAACCCCTTATCCCGCGATGCGTCTGATACACAGATAGTTCCGAGGCGGCCGAGGAGCCTCACCGCATAGCAATCGGGTTGCGAGGCAGATTATTGGGAAGGGAACCCCCTGGGATGCGGCTCAAGCAGTGCCCAAAGGGACTGGAATGCGGAATCACATCGAGAGACCCAAATGCTATACGAGGGCTCAAATCGAATTATCGATTTGGCCACGACATGGACGCATCGGAACGACTACCTTTGCCGAACCACTCGCAATTGCATCCATACCGAAACCAATAGACATTTCCGTTAGAGCCCTCGCATAGCATTCGGGAATCTCGCATGCCCCTCTAAATCGACCAATGCTGGCGCTCAATGAAAATCCGAGCGCTACCACCGTTCGAGCGCCAGCATTGGTCGAGTTAGAGGGGCACGGGGGAGAATGCTCCAGTCAACACCTCCCCTATATAAGTTATTTGTCCGATTCTCGCACAACCGTAGTCTGCCTCGTCGAATCAAACAACGGTCCCAGATTCCGACTTCCGTTCCGTAGAGACCCAAAAGCTAGATGGAGGCTCGCAAGAAAGAGAGTCGGCGCATAGCAATCGGGTTTCTCGAACGTTTAGGGACCGAGCTCACTTGCGGATAGGGCAAAATCCGCCAAGCAACCCAAAAGCTAGACGGGGGCTCGAATCGAATCGCCTAGGCGGCCACAACAACGACGTGTTGGATCGACTACCAGTGCCAAACCATTCAGCAAGACTAGTCTGTGTCGAGGCCGGATAGAGATTCTCAGAGAGCGCCCGCATAGCATTTAGGAGACCTGCCGCGTCCCTCACACTCGACAAATGGTGGTGCACGTTTATAAATCCGAGCGATCCCAACCCTTTCAAGCACCAACATCGGTCGAGATAGAGGGGCACGGAGGGGGCTGCGTGAGACAACACAGTCCCCTATATAAGTTATTTGTCCGATTCTCACACATCCGAAGAATGGTCATCAAATCGGACAACAGCCCAAACTTCCGACTTCCGTCCCAGAAAGCCCAAGAGCTATCTAAAACGTTCATGGCCGGAACTCGATCGCGGCTATACCAGTCCGCCAAGCAACCCAAAAGCTAGACTGGAGCTCTAGTCGAATCACCTCTGTGGCCATTGCAAGGACGTGTTGGAGCGACTACCATTGCCGAACCATTCCGCAGGTCGAGTCCATACCAAGGCCGCATAGAGATTCACGATGAGCTCCTGCATAGCAATCAGGAGACTTGCCGTGTCCATCACAATCGATAAATCCTGGTGCAAGATTTTTGCATCCGAGCGCTCCAACCAGTCGAGCACCAGCATCAATCGACATAAACGGGCACGGGGGGAGGATGCTCGAGAACACTACCTCCCCTATATAAGTTATTTGTCCGATTCTCAAGCAGCCGAAGTCTGGTCATCGAATCGGGTCAAAGACCACAACTTCCGACTTTACCCACAATGCAAGTCATCGAATCGAACATCGGCCCCCGAGTCGGACTCCATGCGTATGTCAGGTCATCGGACCCAAATTCCGCCTTCCTGCGCATGGCGGGCCATCAATATCAACTCGGTCATCGGACCCAAACTCCGCCTTTTTGCGTATGGCACGCCTTCAAATCGGTCATCGGACCCAAATTCCGCCTTCCTGTGCATGGCGGGCCATCAACATCAACTCGGTCATCGGACCCAAATTCCGCCTTTCTGCGCATGGCACGCCATCAACTCGGTCATCGGACCCAAATTCCGCCTTCCTGCGCATGGCAGGTCATCGGACACAAATTCAGACCTCGCCAATATGCCTACGTATCGAATCGGTCATCGGACCCAACTTCCGACTTCATCCATACTGTAGGGTCTTTGAGGTTGGCGCGGTGCGCTCAACCCAGGGAGTCGACCCATCGAAGCATACACCTCCCCTATATAAGCTATTTGTCCGATTCCCACACCTGTGTAGTTTGCACCTCTGACCAGGACATCGACCCCAACTTCCGAACTCGACTGCAACGACGGCACCAGCGCCTTGGTGCGCACCTTGCGACGCACAGTCCCAACATTCGCCTTCCTGCACATGGCAGGTCATCGGACCCAAATTCCGACCTCGCGAGTATGCCTACATATCGAATCGGTCATCGGACCCAACTTCCGACTTCATCCATACCGTAGGGTCTTTGAGGTTGGCGCGGTGCGCTCAACCCGGGGAGTCGACCCAACGAAGCATACACCTCCCCTATATAAGCTATTTGTCCGATTCCCACACCTGTGTAGTTTGCACCTCCGATCAAGACATCGACCCCAACTTCCGAACTCGCCTCCAACGACCGAACCAGCGCCTTGGTGCGCACCTTGCAACGCACAGTGCCAACATTCGCCTTCCTGCACGTGGCAGGTCATCGGACCCAAATTCCGACCTCGCGAGTATGCCTACATATCGAATCGGTCATCGGACCCAACTTCCGACTTCATCCATACCGTAGGGTCTTTGAGGTTGGCGCGGTGCGCTCAACCCGGGGAGTCGACCCAACGAAGCATACACCTCCCCTATATAAGCTATTTGTCCGATTCCCACACCTGTGTAGCTTGCACCTCCGATCAGGACATCGACCCCAACTTCCGAACTCGACTAAAAAGACCGCACCAGCGCCTTGGTGTGCACCTTGCAACGCACAGTGTCAACATTCGCCTTCCTGCACATGGCAGGTCATCGGACCCAAATTCCGACCTCATGAGCATACCTACTAATCGAATCGGTCATCGGACCCAACTTCCGACTTCATCCATACCGTAGGGTCTTTGAGGTTGGCGCGGTGCGCTCAACCTGGGGAGTCGACCCATCGAAGCATACACCTCCCCTATATAAGCTATTTGTCCGATTCCGACACCTGTGTAGTTTGCACCTCCGCTCAGGACATCGACCCCAACTTCCGAACTCGCCTGCAACGACCGAACCAGCGCCTTGGTGCGCACCAAAAGTGCGCACTTTTGGAGGGCACTTTTCTGCGCTCCAAAGGTGCGCACTTTTGGAGGGCACTTTTTGGAGGGCACTTTTCTGCGCTCCAAAGGTGCGCACTTTTGGAGGGCACTTTTTGGAGGGCACTTTTCTGCGCTCCAAAGGTGCGCACTTTTGGAGGGCACTTTTTGGAGGGCACTTTTCTGCGCTCCAAAGGTGCGCACTTTTGGAGGGCACTTTTTGGAGGGCACTTTTCTGCGCTCCAAAGGTGCGCACTTTTGGAGGGCACTTTTTGGAGGGCACTTTTCTGCGCTCCAAAGGTGCGCACTTTTGGAGGGCACTTTTTGGAGGGCACTTTTCTGCACTCCAAAGGTGCGCACTTTTGGAGGGCACTTTTTGGAGGGCACTTTTCTGCGCTCCAAAGGTGCGCACTTTTGGAGGGCACTTTTTGGAGGGCACTTTTCTGCGCTCCAAAGGTGCGCACTTTTGGAGGGCACTTTTTGGAGGGCACTTTTCTGCGCTCCAAAGGTGCGCACTTTTGGAGGGCACTTTTTGGAGGGCACTTTTCTGCGCTCCAAAGGTGCGCACTTTTGGAGGGCACTTTTGTGCACTCCAAAGGTGCGCACTTTTGGAGGGCACTTTTCCTGTGCTCCAAAGGTGCACACCTAGGTGAGCACCTTCGACCACACCTTGTAGCACACCAAACTCTGACTTTCGACTTCATCCGCAATGCAGGGTCTTTGAGGTTGGCGCAATGCGCACAACCAGGGGAGTCGACCCATCAAACCCAACACCTCCCCTATATAAGCTATTTGTCTGATTCTCATACATGCGTAGCCTGCAGGAGCAATTAGGACATCGACCCCAACTTTCGGCTTCTAAACGAAAACAAGGTCTTTGAGGTTGGTGTAATGCGAACAACTAGGGGAGTCAACCCATCAAACCCAACACCTCCCCTATATAAGCTATTTGTCTGATTCTCATACATGTGTAGTCTACAGGAGCAATTAGGACATCGACCCCAACTTTTGACTTCTTAACGAAAACAAGGTCTTTGAGGTTGACGTAATGCGCACAACCAGGGGAGTCGACCCATCAAACCCAACACCTCCCCTATATAAGCTATTTGTCCGATTCTCATACATGTGTAGCCTGCAGGAGCCATTAGGACATTGACCCCAACTTTTGACTTCTTAACGAAAACAAGGTCTTTGAGGTTGGCGTAATGCGCACAACCAAGGGAGTTGACCCATCAAACCCAACACCTCCCCTATATAAGCTATTTGTCTGATTCTCATACATGTGTAGCCTGCAACAACGATTAGGACATCCACCCCAACTTCTGAATTCGTCTGCGTTGACCGCACCAAAGGTGCACGCCTTGGTGCTCACCAAAATCCGACTTCCGACTTCTTCTGCTATGCGGGGTCTTTGAGGTTGGCGCAGTGCGCACAACCAGGGGAGTCAACCCACCGAATGCAACACCTCCCCTATATAAGCTATTTGTCTGATTCTCATACATGCGTAGACTGCAGCAATGATTAGGACATCCACCCCAACTTTTGACTTCTTAAACAAGACAGGGTCTTTGAAGTTGGTGCAGTGCACACAACCAGGGGAGTCGACCCATCAAACGCAACACCTCCCCTATATAAAGCTATTTGTCCGATTCTCATACGTGTAGTCTGCAGCAGCGATTAGGACATCGACCCCAACTTCCGAATTCGTTTGCATTGACCGCACCAAAGGTGCACGCCTTGGTGTGCACCCTGGAGTGCACTTTGGTGCTCACCTCGGTGCACACTTTGGTGTGCACCTCGGTGTGCACCAAAGGTGCGCACCTTGGAGCGCACCAAAGGTGTACACTTTGGAGCGCACCACATAGGGTCTTTGAGAGGTTGGCGCAGTGCGCACACCAAGGTGGGTGTTGAGGTGCGTGCCGAGGTGGGTGGGTGCTAGGGTGCGCTCCATGGTGGGTGCCAGGGTGGGTGCGTGCTAGGGTGGATTCCAAAGAGGGTCATAGGGTGGGTGCCAAGGTGGGTTGGTGATATAGTGGGTTCAAAGGTGGGTACTAGGGTGGGTTCCAAGGTGGGTCACAAGTTGGGTGCCAGGATGCGTGGGTGTTAGGTTGGGTGCCAAGGTGGGCTCCTGCGTGGGTGGGTGCTAGGGTGGGTTTCAAGGTGGACGCGAGGGCGGGTGCCAAGGTGGGTAACAAGTTGGGTGTTAGGATGGGTGAGTGCTAGAGTGGGTGCCAAGGTGGGTGGGTGCTAAGGTGGATGCCAAGGTGGTTCACAGGGTGGGTGGGTTCTAGGGTGAGTTCCAAGGTGGGTCACAGGTTCAGTGCTAGGGTGGGTGTCAAGGCGGGTGTCGAGGTGCCTGGGTGCTAGGGTGTGGATGCCAATGTGGGTCATAGGGTGGGTACTAGGGTGGGCTGCAATGTGGGTGCCAAGGTGGGTAACATGCTCGGTGGGTTCTAAATTGGGTGCCAGGGTGGGTGTGCACCCACCTTGCCCGAGGTGGGTGCCAAGGTGCCAGTGTGGGTGGGTGCTAAGGTGGATGCCAAGGTGGGTGAGAAGGTGGGTGATAGGTTGAGTGGTAGGATGGGTGGGTGCCAAGATGGGTCACAGGGTGGGTGCAAGGGTGGGTAGGTGCTAGGGTTGGTGTCAGGGTGGGTGGGTGCTAGGTTGGGTTCCAAGGTGGGTGCGAGGGTGAGTGTCAAGGTGGGTCACAGGTTAGGTGCTAGGATGGGTGAGTGCTAGGGTGCAAAGGTGCCAGGGTGGGTGCTAGGATGGGTCGATGCTAGGGTGAGTGGCAAGGTGGGTCCACAAGTGTCAAGGTGGGTGCCGAGGTGGGTGCCAAGTCGGCGACTGCTATGGTGGATGCCAAGGTGGGTCACGGGGTGGGTGCCAAGTTGCTAGGTTGGGTTCCAAGGTGGGTGCCAACGTGGGTGCTAGGGTGCGTGGGTTAAAGGGTGTGTCACAACGTGGGTGCCAGGATGGGTGCGCACCCACACTGGCCAAGACGGGTGCGGGTGCAAGGTTGGGTTCCAAGCCCGGTCACAGGCTGGGTGCTAGGATGGGTGGGTGCCAAGGTGGGCACCAGGGTGGGTGCACCCACCCTGGCCAAGGTGGGTCACGGGGTGGGTCCTAGGGTGGGTAACGGGGTGGGTACTAAGGTGCGTGCCAAGGTGGGTCATAGGGTGGGTGCCAAGGTGGGCACCAGGGTGGGTGTGCACCAACCCTAGCCAGGGTAGGTCACGGGGTGGTTGTCGGGGTGGGCGTCAAGGAGCCAAGGTGGGTGGCAAGTAGCCAAGTTGCGTGCCAAGGTGGGTGTCGGGGTGGGTGCCAAGGATCCAAGGTGGGTGCCAAGGAACCAAGGTGGGTGTCTGGGTGGGTGCCGAGGTGGGAGCCAGGGTGGGTCCCAAGGTGAGTGCAAAGGTGGGTGCCAGGGTCAAGGTGAGTGCCAATGTGGGTTCCAAGGTGCCAGGGTCAGGGTGAGTGCCAATGTGGGTTCAAAGGTGCTAAGTTGGGTGCGAGGTTGGGTGCGAGGGTGGGTGGGTGCCAAGGTGTGCTAGGTGGAAGCCCGGGTGGGTCGGCATCCCATGGGTGTCGAGTTGGGTGCCTGATGGGTGCTTCTTGTCAAGTTTTAGTCGTCGGGACTCATTTCGAGCCTTAGAGGTCGTTTCTTGTCCGGTTGCCCTGTCTTCGACCTGGGAACCCAATTTTGGTCCTCGGGTCCCATTTTTTTTTGTCTCGCATCCCACTTTTGGCCTGTGGCCTTTTCGGGGTCGATTCTCGCTTTGGGCATCAGAGCATGTTTCTTCTCCTAAAACCCAATATTTGTTTATTAAGTCTCGGAACACATTTTTGTTCTCGTGGACCCATCATGGGTCTTGGAACGCATTTGTGGTCCTTGGGTCCCATTTTGCATCCCGAAACTTGTGTTTTGGTGCTTGATCCCTATTTTGGGTGCCCACCTTGCACCAAGTGCGCACCCGGGGCAAACCGAGCGCCTTGGTGCACCGGGGCAAGATCGAGCGTGCACCCGAGGCGCCCCGAACATGCACCAAGGTGCACTCGGCCCACATGTGAGCGCAGGTCGTTGCGCCCGAGGTGGTGTGTGGGCACCGCGTTGCAGACGGGACACTGCACGCACACGACGCCCCCTCCAGGTGCACGCACGTAGGCCGGGCCGGGTGCACACCCGACGCCCTAGCAAGGTGCGCGCACCCGGGCAGGGCTCACACTTGGCGAACGGGGCGCACTTCGCGAGGGAGGGTGTGCACCTCGACGGGGGTGGGTGGCCGGGGTGGATTCGCACGTGGGTCGCGGTTTGCTAAGTACACACTGCGACAAGCTCATAACGGGTGCGATCATACCAGCATTAGTGCACCGGATCCCATCAGAACTCCGCAGTTAAGCGCGCTTGGGCCGGAGTAGTACTGGGATGGGTGACCTCCCGGGAAGTCCCGGTGTTGCACCCTTTTTTAGTTTTTCGCCGGGCGTCGCAATGCTATTTGAATAAACCTTTTGCCCGTTTGCGTTCTCGTCGGGGCCGGGCCGGGCCGGGGTGCGCTGCCCGCACTACCGCGCGCGCGGGGGCGACACCGAGCGCGCACCCGAGGCACCCCGAGCACACAGGCCACGGTGCAACCCGGGCGTTGTGCGCGCACCCCGGTGCGCCCGAGGTGCTGCGCGCGCACCCAGGTGAAATCGGTGTGCACCTCGGCCAGTGCGCGCTCGGTCGAGTCGCGCACGTTGGCCAAGGTGCACGGTGATGTTTCTTACTCTAAGGTTCCGCACCAGACGCCCGGGACAGGTGAGCGAAGCTGGGCGGGGCCGGGTGCGCGGCCGGGGCAGGTGCACGCAGCTGGAGAGAGCTTTGGAGCACACTTCGGAGCGCACCAATGATGCGCTCCATTCAAAAGTTTCCTGAAAAGGCAAAAAAAGTTGAGATTATAGAATTTCCCACTTGAGAGATTGTAAAAAAAAAAAATTTAAAATGAAGGAAACGCGGGTGCCAAGGTGTGCGCAGCCCAGCCAAGGTGTGCGCACCAAGGCGCCCACCCTGGCGAAGGTGCACGCAAGGTGCGCACCCGAGGCAAACCGGACAATTAACCCAACTTTCGACTTCGCGCGCACCTTGGAGCGCACTTCGGAGCGCTCCTTGGTGCGCACCAATCTTGGGCACCTCGGAGTGCACCATGGCGCCCACCAAGGTGCGCACCCGGGGCAAACCGAGCTCCGACTTCGTGCGCACCTTGGAGCGCACGAAAGGTGCGCACCATGGCGCCCACCAAGGTGCGCAGCCCAGCCAAGGCGTGCGCATCAAGGTGCGCACCCTGGCGAAGGTGCGCACCCGGGGCAAACCGAGCTCCGACTTCGTGCGCACCTTGGAGCGCACAAAAGGTGCGCAACCCAGCCAAGGTGTGCGCACCCCGGTCAAACCGAGCTCCGAATCGTGCGCACCAGAGGTGCACGCCATCGTGCGCACCTTGGAGCACACTTCGGAGCCCTCCTTGGTGCGCGCCGATGTTGCGCACCTCGGAGCGCACCCGGGGAAAACAATGCAATTAACCCGACTTTCGACTTCGTGGGCACCTCGGAGCGCTCTCGGGTTCGCACCTCGGAGCACACCGAGGTGCGCACCTTTGATGCGCTGCCTTCACCAATTTCCAGAAAAGGCAAGAAAACATTGAGAAGGTGTGCGCACCGAGGTGCCCACCCTGGCGAAGGTGCACGCGAGGTGCGCACCCGGGGCAAACCGGGCTCCGACTTCGTGCACGCCGCACCTTGGAGCACACTTCGGAGCGCTCCTTGGTGCGCACCAGGGCGCGCAACCCAGCCGAGGTGCCCACCCCGGCGAAGGTGCACGCGAGGTGCGCACCCGGGGCAAACCGGGCTCCGACTTCGTGCACGCCATGGTGCCCACCGCGGCGAAGGTGCACGCGAGGTGCGCACCCGGGGCAAACCGGGCTCCGACTTCGTGCACGCCGCACCTTGGAGCACACTTCGGAGCGCTCCTTGGTGCGCACCATGGTGCCCACCAGGGCGCGCAACCCCGCCGAAGGTGCACGCGAGGTGCGCACCCGGGGCAAACCGGGCTCCGACTTCGTGCACGCCGCACCTTGGAGCACACTTCGGAGCGCTCCTTGGTGCGCACCATGGTGCCCACCAGGGCGCGCAACCCCGCCGAAGGTGCACGCGAGGTGCGCACCCGGGGCAAACCGGGCTCCGACTTCGTGCACGCCGCACCTTGGAGCACACTTCGGAGCGCTCCTTGGTGCGCACCAGGGCGCGCAACCCAGCCGAGGTGCCCACCCCGGCGAAGGTGCACGCGAGGTGCGTACCCGGGGCAAACCGGGCTCCGACTTCGTGCACGCCGCACCTTGGAGCACACTTCGGAGCGCTCCTTGGTGCGCACCATGGTGCCCACCAGGCCGCGCAACCCAGCCAAGGTGTGCGCACCAAGGTGCACGCGAGGTGCGCACCCGGGGCAAACCGGGGTCCGACTTCGTGCACGCCGCACCTTGGAGCACACATCGGGGCGCTCCCGGGTTCGCACCGGCGTTGCGCACCGTGGTGGGCACCTCGGAGCACACCAAGGTGGGCAGCGAGGTGCGCACCTTTGATGCGATGCCTTCACTAATTTCCATAAAAGGCAAAAAAAAAACGAGATTTTAAAATTTC
Source organism: Cryptomeria japonica (assembly GCF_030272615.1). Taxonomy (NCBI): domain Eukaryota; kingdom Viridiplantae; phylum Streptophyta; class Pinopsida; order Cupressales; family Cupressaceae; genus Cryptomeria; species Cryptomeria japonica. The sequence goes on along the minus strand of NW_026729062.1, from coordinate 87,885 downwards.
CGTTTTGAAAGATAGTGAGAAAAAGGGAATGCTGGTGCCATCTTGAGCCCGCCCTGGTGCGCAGCCCAGCCAAGGTGTGCGCACCAAGGTGCCCACCCTGGCGAAGGTGCGCGCCCGGGCAATTAATCCAACTTCCAACTTCGCGCGCGCCAGGGTGGGAGCGCACCCAACAACCGGGCCTGGGAAGAGCCAATGCGAGAAACCCCACCAAACGCTCTGACAAAAAAAGAGGGGGCGCTCCAGTAACCCCGCTTCGGAGCGCACCCTGGGCAAACCCAGCCAAGGTGCCCACCCCGGCCAAGGTGCAGGCGAGGTGCGCACCCGGGGCAAACCGGGCTCCGACAACGTGCACGCCGCACCTTGGAGCACACTTCGTAGCGCTCCCGGGTGCGCACCTCAGAGCACACCAAGGTGGGCAGCGAGGTGCGCACCTTTGATGCGCTGCCTTCACTAATTTCCAGAAAAGGCAAAAAAAAAAGGAGATTTTAAAATTTCCGTTTTGAAAGATAGTGAAAAAAACGGAACGCGCGTGCCATCTTGAGCCCGCCCTGGTGCGCAGCCCAGGTAAGGTGCCCACCCTGGCAAAGGTGCGCACCCGGGCAATTAACCCTACTTCCGACTTCGTGCGCGCCAGGGTGGCAACCGGGCCTCGGAAGAGCCAATGCGAGAAACCCCACCAAACGCTCCGACAAAAAAAGAGGCGGCGCTCCAATAACCCCGCTTCGGAGCGCAGCCGGGGCAAACCCAGCCAAGGTGCCCACCCCGACGAAGGTGCACGCGAGGTGCGCACCCGGGGCAAACCGGGCTCCGACAACGTGCACGCAGCACCTTGGAGCACACTTCGAAGCACTCCCGGGTGCCCACCGGCGTTGCGCACCGTGGTGGGCAGCGAGGTGCGCACCTTTGATGCGCTGCCTTCACTAATTTCCAGAAAAAGGCAAAAAAAAATGAGATTTTAAAATTTCCGTTTTGAAAGATAGTGAAAAAAAAGGAACGCGGGTGCCATCTTGAGCCCGCCCTGGTGCGCAGCCCAGGCAAGGCATGCGCACCAAGGTGCCCACCCGAGGTGCACACCCGGGGCAAACCGGGCTCCGACTTCGTGCAGGCCGCACCTTGGAGCACACTTCGGAGCGCTCCTTGGTGCGCACCATGGTGCCCACCAGGGCGCGCAACCCAGCCAAGGTCTGCACACCAAGGTGCCCACCCCGGCGAAGGTGCACGCGAGGTGCGCACCCGGGGCAAACCGGGCTCCGACTTCGTGCACGCCATGGTGCCCACCGCGGCGAAGGTGCACGCGAGGTGCGCACCCGGGGCAAACCGGGCTCCGACTTCGTGCACGCCGCACCTTGGAGCACACTTCGGAGCGCTCCTTGGTGCGCACCATGGTGCCCACCAGGGCGCGCAACCCAGCCAAGGTGTGCGCACCAAGGTGCACGCGAGGTGCGCACCCGGGGCAAACCGGGGTCCGACTTCGTGCACGCCGCACCTTGGAGCACACATCGGAGCGCTCCCAGGTTCGCACCAGCGTTGCGCACCTTTGATGCGCTGCCTTCACTAATTTCCAGAAAAGGCAAAAAAAAACGAGATTTTAAAATTTCCGTTCTGAAAGATAGTGAAAAAAACGGAACGCGGGTGCCATCTTGAGCCCTTCCTGGTGCGCAGCCCAGGCAAGTTGTGCGCACCAAGGTGCCCACCCTGGCGGAGGTGCGCGCCCGGGGCAATCCGGGCTCCGACTTCGTGCACTGCATGGTGCCCACCAAGGCGCGCAACCCAGCCAAGGTGCCCACCGCAGCGAAGGTGCACGCGAGGTGCGCACCCGAGGTGCACACCCGGGGCAAACCGGGCTCCGACTTCGTGCACGCCGCACCTTGGAGCACACTTCAGAGCGCTCCTTGGTGCGCACCAAGGCGCGCAACCCAGCCGAGGTGCCCACCCCGGCGAAGGTGCACGCGAGGTGCGCACCCGGGGCAAACCGGGCTCCGACTTCGTGCACGCCATGGTGCCCACCGCGGCGAAGGTGCGCACCCGGGGCAAACCGGGCTCCGACTTCGTGCACGCCGCACCTTGGAGCACACTTCGGAGCGCTCCTTGGTGCGCACCATGGTGCCCACCAGGCCGCGCAACCCAGCCAAGGTGTGCGCACCAAGGTGCACGCGAGGTGCGCACCCGGGGCAAACCGGGGTCCGACTTCGTGCACGCCGCACCTTGGAGCACACATCGGGGCGCTCCCGGGTTCGCACCGGCGTTGCGCACCGTGGTGGGCACCTCGGAGCACACCAAGGTGGGCAGCGAGGTGCGCACCTTTGATGCGATGCCTTCACTAATTTCCATAAAAGGCAAAAAAAAAACGAGATTTTAAAATTTCCGTTTTGAAAGATAGTGAGAAAAAGGGAATGCTGGTGCCATCTTGAGCCCGCCCTGGTGCGCAGCCCAGCCAAGGTTTGCGCACCAAGGTGCCCACCCTGGCGAAGGTGCGCGCCCGGGCAATTAACCCAACTTCCAACTTCGCGCGCGCCAGGGTGGGAGCGCACCCAACAACCGGGCCTGGGAAGAGCCAATGCGAGAAACCCCACCAAACTCTCTGACAAAAAAAGAGGGGGCGCTCCAGTAACCCCGCTTCGGAGCGCACCCTGGGCAAACCCAGCCAAGGTGCCCACCCCGGCCAAGGTGCAGGCGAGGTGCGCACCCGGGGCAAACCGGGCTCCGACAACGTGCACGCCGCACCTTGGAGCACACTTCGTAGCGCTCCCGGGTGCGCACCTCAGAGCACACCAAGGTGGGCAGCGAGGTGCGCACCTTTGATGCGCTGCCTTCACTAATTTCCAGAAAAGGCAAAAAAAAAAGGAGATTTTAAAATTTCCGTTTTGAAAGATAGTGAAAAAAACGGAACGCGCGTGCCATCTTGAGCCCGCCCTGGTGCGCAGCCCAGGTAAGGTGCCACCCTGGCAAAGGTGCGCACCCGGGCAATTAACCCTACTTCCGACTTCGTGCGCGCCAGGGTGGCAACCGGGCCTCGGAAGAGCCAATGCGAGAAACCCCACCAAACGCTCCGACAAAAAAAGAGGCGGCGCTCCAATAACCCCGCTTCGGAGCGCAGCCGGGGCAAACCAAGCCAAGGTGCCCACCCCGACGAAGGTGCACGCGAGGTGCGCACCCGGGGCAAACCGGGCTCCGACAACGTGCACGCAGCACCTTGGAGCACACTTCGAAGCACTCCCGGGTGCCCACCGACGTTGCGCACCGTGGTGGGCAGCGAGGTGCGCACCTTTGATGCGCTGCCTTCACTAATTTCCAGAAAAAGGCAAAAAAAAATGAGATTTTAAAATTTCCGTTTTGAAAGATAGTGAAAAAAAAGGAACGCGGGTGCCATCTTGAGCCCGCCCTGGTGCGCAGCCCAGGCAAGGCATGCGCACCAAGGTGCCCACCCGAGGTGCACACCCGGGGCAAACCGGGCTCCGACTTCGTGCAGGCCGCACCTTGGAGCACACTTCGGAGCGCTCCTTGGTGCGCACCATGGTGCCCACCAGGGCGCACCCGAGGCAAACCGGGCTCCGACTTCGTGCACGCCGCACCTTGGAGCACACATCGGAGCGCTCCCAGGTTCGCACCAGCGTTGCGCACCTTTGATGCGCTGCCTTCACTAATTTCCAGAAAAGGCAAAAAAAAACGATATTTTAAAATTTCCGTTCTGAAAGATAGTGAAAAAAACGGAACGCGGGTGCCATCTTGAGCCCTTCCTGATGCGCAGCCCAGGCAAGTTGTGCGCACCAAGGTGCCCACCCTGGCGGAGGTGCGCGCCCGGGGCAAACCGGGCTCCGACTTCGTGCACTGCATGGTGCCCACCAAGGCGCGCAACCCAGCCAAGGTGCCCACCGCAGCGAAGGTGCACGCGAGGTGCGCACCCGAGGTGCACACCCGGGGCAAACCGGGCTCCGACTTCGTGCACGCCGCACCTTGGAGCACACTTCAGAGCGCTCCTTGGTACGCACCAGGGCGCGCAACCCAGCCAAGGTGCTCACCCCGGCGAAGGTGCACGCGAGGTGCGCACCCGGGGCAAACCGGGCTCGGACTTCGTGCACGCCGCACCTTGGAGCACACATCGGAGCGCTCCCGGGTTCGCACCAGCATTGCGCACCTTTGATGCGCTGCCTTCACTAATTTCCAGAAAAGGCAAAAAAAAGAAAAAAATGAGATTTTAAAATTTCCGTTTTGAAAGATAGTGAAAAAAACGGAACGCGGGTGCCATCTTGAGCCCGCCCTGGTGTGCAGCCCAGGCAAGTTGTGCGCACCAAGGCACCCACCCTGGCCAAGGTGGGTCACGGGGTGGGTCCTAGGGTGGGTAACGGGGTGGGTACTAAGGTGCGTGCCAAGGTGGGTCATAGGGTGGGTGCCAAGGTGGGCACCAGGGTGGGTGTGCACCAACCCTAGCCAGGGTAGGTCACGGGGTGGTTGTCGGGGTGGGCGTCAAGGAGCCAAGGTGGGTGGCAAGTAGCCAAGTTGCGTGCCAAGGTGGGTGTCGGGGTGGGTGCCAAGGATCCAAGGTGGGTGCCAAGGAACCAAGGTGGGTGTCTGGGTGGGTGCCGAGGTGGGAGCCAGGGTGGGTCCCAAGGTGAGTGCAAAGGTGGGTGCCAGGGTCAAGGTGAGTGCCAATGTGGGTTCCAAGGTGCCAGGGTCAGGGTGAGTGCCAATGTGGGTTCAAAGGTGCTAAGTTGGGTGCGAGGTTGGGTGCGAGGGTGGGTGGGTGCCAAGGTGTGCTAGGTGGAAGCCCGGGTGGGTCGGCATCCCATGGGTGTCGAGTTGGGTGCCTGATGGGTGCTTCTTGTCAAGTTTTAGTCGTCGGGACTCATTTCGAGCCTTAGAGGTCGTTTCTTGTCCGGTTGCCCTGTCTTCGACCTGGGAACCCAATTTTGGTCCTCGGGTCCCATTTTTTTTTGTCTCGCATCCCACTTTTGGCCTGTGGCCTTTTCGGGGTCGATTCTCGTTTTGGGCATCAGAGCATGTTTCTTCTCCTAAAACCCAATATTTGTTTATTAAGTCTCGGAACACATTTTTGTTCTCGTGGACCCATCATGGGTCTTGGAACGCATTTGTGGTCCTTGGGTCCCATTTTGCATCCCGAAACTTGTGTTTTGGTGCTTGATCCCTATTTTGGGTGCCCACCTTGCACCAAGTGCGCACCCGGGGCAAACCGAGCGCCTTGGTGCACCGGGGCAAGATCGAGCGTGCACCCGAGGCGCCCCGAACATGCACCAAGGTGCACTCGGCCCACATGTGAGCGCAGGTCGTTGCGCCCGAGGTGGTGTGTGGGCACCGCGTTGCAGACGGGACACTGCACGCACACGACGCCCCCTACAGGTGCACGCACGTAGGCCGGGCCGGGTGCACACCCGACGCCCTAGCAAGGTGCGCGCACCCGGGCAGGGCTCACACTTGGCGAACGGGGCGCACTTCGCGAGGGAGGGTGTGCACCTCGACGGGGGTGGGTGGCCGGGGTGGATTCGCACGTGGGTCGCGGTTTGCTAAGTACACACTGCGACAAGCTCATAACGGGTGCGATCATACCAGCGTTAGTGCACCGGATCCCATCAGAACTCCGCAGTTAAGCGCGCTTGGGCCGGAGTAGTACTGGGATGGGTGACCTCCCGGGAAGTCCCGGTGTTGCACCCTTTTTTAGTTTTTCGCCGGGCATCGCAATGCTATTTGAATAAACCTTTTGCCCGTTTGCGTTCTCGTCGGGGCCGGGCCGGGCCGGGGTGCGCTGCCCGCACTACCGCGCGCGCGGGGGCGACACCGAGCGCGCACCCGAGGCGCCCCGAGCACACAGGCCACGGTGCAACCCGGGCGTTGTGCGCGCACCCCGGTGCGCCCGAGGTGCTGCGCGCGCACCCAGGTGAAATCGGTGTGCACCTCGGCCAGTGCGCGCTCGGTCGAGTCGCGCACGTTGGCCAAGGTGCACGGTGATGTTTCTTACTCTAAGGTTCCGCACCAGACGCCCGGGACAGGTGAGCGAAGCTGGGCGGGGCCGGGTGCGCGGCCGGGGCAGGTGCACGCAGCTGGAGAGAGCTTTGGAGCACACTTCGGAGCGCACCAATGATGCGCTCCATTCAAAAGTTTCCTGAAAAGGCAAAAAAAGTTGAGATTATAGAATTTCCCACTTGAGAGATTGTAAAAAAAAAAAATTTAAAATGAAGGAAACGCGGGTGCCAAGGTGTGCGCAGCCCAGCCAAGGTGTGCGCACCAAGGCGCCCACCCTGGCGAAGGTGCACGCAAGGTGCGCACCCGAGGCAAACCGGACAATTAACCCAACTTTCGACTTCGCGCGCACCTTGGAGCGCACTTCGGAGCGCTCCTTGGTGCGCACCAATCTTGGGCACCTCGGAGTGCACCATGGCGCCCACCAAGGTGCGCACCCGGGGCAAACCGAGCTCCGACTTCGTGCGCACCTTGGAGCGCACGAAAGGTGCGCACCATGGCGCCCACCAAGGTGCGCAGCCCAGCCAAGGCGTGCGCATCAAGGTGCGCACCCTGGCGAAGGTGCGCACCCGGGGCAAACCGAGCTCCGACTTCGTGCGCACCTTGGAGCGCACAAAAGGTGCGCAACCCAGCCAAGGTGTGCGCACCCCGGTCAAACCGAGCTCCGAATCGTGCGCACCAGAGGTGCACGCCATCGTGCGCACCTTGGAGCACACTTCGGAGCCCTCCTTGGTGCGCGCCGATGTTGCGCACCTCGGAGCGCACCCGGGGAAAACAATGCAATTAACCCGACTTTCGACTTCGTGGGCACCTCGGAGCGCTCTCGGGTTCGCACCTCGGAGCACACCGAGGTGCGCACCTTTGATGCGCTGCCTTCACCAATTTCCAGAAAAGGCAAGAAAACATTGAGAAGGTGTGCGCACCGAGGTGCCCACCCTGGCGAAGGTGCACGCGAGGTGCGCACCCGGGGCAAACCGGGCTCCGACTTCGTGCACGCCGCACCTTGGAGCACACTTCGGAGCGCTCCTTGGTGCGCACCAGGGCGCGCAACCCAGCCGAGGTGCCCACCCCGGCGAAGGTGCACGCGAGGTGCGCACCCGGGGCAAACCGGGCTCCGACTTCGTGCACGCCATGGTGCCCACCGCGGCGAAGGTGCACGCGAGGTGCGCACCCGGGGCAAACCGGGCTCCGACTTCGTGCACGCCGCACCTTGGAGCACACTTCGGAGCGCTCCTTGGTGCGCACCATGGTGCCCACCAGGGCGCGCAACCCCGCCGAAGGTGCACGCGAGGTGCGCACCCGGGGCAAACCGGGCTCCGACTTCGTGCACGCCGCACCTTGGAGCACACTTCGGAGCGCTCCTTGGTGCGCACCATGGTGCCCACCAGGGCGCGCAACCCCGCCGAAGGTGCACGCGAGGTGCGCACCCGGGGCAAACCGGGCTCCGACTTCGTGCACGCCGCACCTTGGAGCACACTTCGGAGCGCTCCTTGGTGCGCACCAGGGCGCGCAACCCAGCCGAGGTGCCCACCCCGGCGAAGGTGCACGCGAGGTGCGTACCCGGGGCAAACCGGGCTCCGACTTCGTGCACGCCGCACCTTGGAGCACACTTCGGAGCGCTCCTTGGTGCGCACCATGGTGCCCACCAGGCCGCGCAACCCAGCCAAGGTGTGCGCACCAAGGTGCACGCGAGGTGCGCACCCGGGGCAAACCGGGGTCCGACTTCGTGCACGCCGCACCTTGGAGCACACATCGGGGCGCTCCCGGGTTCGCACCGGCGTTGCGCACCGTGGTGGGCACCTCGGAGCACACCAAGGTGGGCAGCGAGGTGCGCACCTTTGATGCGATGCCTTCACTAATTTCCATAAAAGGCAAAAAAAAAACGAGATTTTAAAATTTCCGTTTTGAAAGA
>NW_026729062.1:45000-67500 GCF_030272615.1 Cryptomeria japonica | reverse complement strand
GGAGCCTCACCGCATAGCAATCGGGGGTGCGAGGCGAGGGATGGGGCGGGAAGGCCCCAACGGCTAGACGGAAGAGGCTTCAGGGCCGCCTAGGAATGGTCCAAGCATCGGACACGCTTGGGGCGACTACCAGTGACAGCCCCCTATCCCGCGATGCGTCCGATACGAAGATGGTTCCAAGGCGGCCGAGGAGCCTCACCGCATAGCAATCGGGGTGCGAGGTGGGGGATGCGGCGAGATGGCCCCAACGGCTAGACGGAAGAGGCCACAGGGCCGCGTCGGAATAGTCCAAGCATCGGACGCGCTTGGGGCGACTACCAGTGACAACCCCTTATCCCGCGATGCGTCCGATACGAAGATAGTTCCAAGGCGGCCGAGGAGCCTCACCGCATAGCAATCGGGGTGCGAGGTGGGGGATGCGGCGAGATGGCCCCAACGGCTAGACGGAAGAGGCTGCAGGGCCGCCTCGGAATAGTCCAAGCATCGGACGCGCTTGGGGCCACTACCAGTGACAACCCCTTATCCCGCGATGCGTCCGATACGAAGATAGTTCCAAGGCGGCCGAAGAGCCTCACCGCATAGCAATCGGGGTGCGAGGTGGGGGATGCGGCGAGATGGCCCCAACGGCTAGACGGAAGAGGCCACAGGGCCGCCTCGGAATAGTCCAAGCATCGGACGCGCTTGGGGCGACTACCAGTGACAACCCCTTATCCCGCGATGCGTCCGATACGAAGATAGTTCCCAGGCGGCCGAGGAGCCTCACCGCATAGCAATCGGGGTGCGAGGCGAGGGATGCGGCGAGATGGCCCCAAAGGCTAGACGGAAGAGGCTGCAGGGCTGCCTCGGAATAGTCCAAGCATCGGACGCGCTTGGGGCGACTACCACTGCCAACCCCTTATCCCGCGATGCGTCCGATACACAGATAGTTCCGAGGCGGCCGAGGAGGTGGGGGATGCAGCGAGATGGCCCCAACGGCTAGACGGAAGAGGCTGCAGGGCCGCCTCGGAATAGTCCAAGCATCGGACGCGCTTGGGGCGACTACCAGTGACAACCCCTTATCCCGCGATGCGTCCGATACACAGATAGTTCCGAGGCGGCCAAGGAGCCTCACCGCATAGCAATCGTGGTGCGAGGTGGGGGATGCGGCGAGATGGCCCCAACGGCTAGACGGAAGAGGCTGCAGGGCCGCCTCGGAATGGTCCAAGCATCGGATGCGCTTGGGGCGACTACCACTGCCAACCCCTTATCCCGCGATGCGTCCGATACACAGATAGTTCCAAGGCGGCCGAGGAGCCTCACAGCATAGCAATCAGGGTGCGAGGCGAGGGATGCGGCGAGAAAGCCCCAACGGCTAGAGGGAAGAGGCTTCAGGTCCGCCTCGGAATGGTCCAAGCATCGGACGCGCTTGGGGCGACTACCAGTGACAACCCCTTATCCCGCGACGCGTCCGATACACAGATAGTTCCAAGGCGGCCGAGGAGCCTCACCGCATAGCAATCGGGGTGCGAGGCGAGGGATGCGGCGAGAAGGACCCAACGGCTACACGGAAGAGGCTTCGGGGCCGCCTCGGAATGGTCCAAGCATCGGACGCGCTTGGGGCGACTACCAGTGACAACCCCTTATCCCGCGACGCGTCCGATACACAGATAGTTCCAAGGCGGCCGAGGAGCCTCACCGCATAGCAATCGGGGTGCGAGGCGAGGGATGCGGTGAGAAGGACCCAACGGCTAGACGGAAGAGGCTTCGGGGCCGCCTCGGAATGGTCCAAGCATCGGACGCGCTTGGGGCGACTACCAGTGACAACCCCTTATCCCGCGACGCGTCCGATACACAGATAGTTCCAAGGCGGCCGAGGAGCCTCACCGCATAGCAATCGGGGTGCGAGGCGAGGGATGCGGCGAGAAGGACCCAACGGCTAGACGGAAGAGGCTTCGGGTCCGCCTCGGAATGGTCCAAGCATCGGACGCGCTTGGGGCGACTACCAGTGACAACCCCTTATCCCGCGACGCGTCCGATACACAGATAGTTCCAAGGCGGCCGAGGAGCCTCACCGCATAGCAATCGGGGTGCGAGGCGAGGGATGCGGCGAGAAGGACCCAACGGCTAGACGGAAGAGGCTTCGGGTCCGCCTCGGAATGGTCCAAGCATCGGACGCGCTTGGGGCGACTACCAGTGACAACCCCTTATCCCGCGACGCGTCCGATACACAGATAGTTCCAAGGCGGCCGAGGAGCCTCACCGCATAGCAATCGGGGTGCGAGGCGAGGGATGCGGCGAGAAGGACCCAACGGCTAGACGGAAGAGGCTTCGGGTCCGCCTCGGAATGGTCCAAGCATCGGACGCGCTTGGGGCGACTACCAGTGACAACCCCTTATCCCGCGACGCGTCCGATACACAGATAGTTCCGAGGCGGCCGAGGAGCCTCACCGCATAGCAATCGGGGTGCGAGGCGAAGGATGCGGCGAGAAGGACCCAACGGCTAGACGGAAGAGGCTTCGGGTCCGCCTCGGAATGGTCCAAGCATCGGACGCGCTTGGGGCGACTACCAGTGACAACCCCTTATCCCGCGACGCGTCCGATACACAGATAGTTCCAAGGCGGCCGAGGAGCCTCACCGCATAGCAATCGGGGTGCGAGGCGAGGGATGCGGCGAGAAGGACCCAACGGCTAGACGGAAGAGGCTTCAGGGCCGCCTCGGAATGGTCCAAGCATCGAACGCGCTTGGGGCGACTACCAGTGACAACCCCTTATCCCGCGACGCGTCCGATACACAGATAGTTCCGAGGCGGCCGAGGAGCCTCACCGCATAGCAATCGGGGTGCGAGGCGAGGGATGCGGCGAGAAGGACCCAACGGCTAGACGGAAGAGGCTTCAGGGCCGCCTCGGAATGGTCCAAGCATCGGACGCGCTTGGGGCGACTACCAGTGACAACCCCTTATCCCGCGACGCGTCCGATACACAGATAGTTCCGAGGCGGCCGAGGAGCCTCACCGCATAGCAATCGGGGTGCGAGGCGAGGGATGCGGCGAGAAGGACCCAACGGCTAGACGGAAGAGGCTTCAGGGCCGCCTCGGAATGGTCCAAGCATCGGACGCGCTTGGGGCGACTACCAATGACAACCCCTTATCCCGCGACGCGTCCGATACACAGATAGTTCCGAGGCGGCCGAGGAGCCTCACCGCATAGCAATCGGGGTGCGAGGCGAGGGATGCGGCGAGAAGGACCCAACGGCTAGACGGAAGAGGCTTCAGGGCCGCCTCGGAATGGTCCAAGCATCGGACGCGCTTGGGGCGACTACCAGTGACAACCCCTTATCCCGCGACGCGTCCGATACACAGATAGTTCCGAGGCGGCCGAGGAGCCTCACCGCATAGCAATCGGGGTGCGAGGCGAGGGATGCGGCGAGAAGGACCCAACGGCTAGACGGAAGAGGCTTCAGGGCCGCCTCGGAATGGTCCAAGCATCGGACGCGCTTGGGGCGACTACCGTTGCCAACCCCTTATCCCGCGATGCGTCTGATACACAGATAGTTCCAAGGCGGCCGAGGAGCCTCACCGCATAGCAATCGGGTTGCGAGGCAGATTATTGGGAAGGGAACCCCCTGGGATGCGGCTCAAGCAGTGCCCAAAGGGACTGGAATGCGGAATCACATCGAGAGACCCAAATGCTATACGAGGGCTCAAATCGAATTATCGATTTGGCCACGACATGGACGCATCGGAACGACTACCTTTGCCGAACCACTCGCAATTGCATCCATACCGAAACCAATAGACATTTCCGTTAGAGCCCTCGCATAGCATTCGGGAATCTCGCATGCCCCTCTAAATCGACCAATGCTGGCGCTCAATGAAAATCCGAGCGCTACCACCGTTCGAGCGCCAGCATTGGTCGAGTTAGAGGGGCACGGGGGAGAATGCTCCAGTCAACACCTCCCCTATATAAGTTATTTGTCCGATTCTCGCACAACCGTAGTCTGCCTCGTCGAATCAAACAACGGTCCCAGATTCCGACTTCCGTTCCGTAGAGACCCAAAAGCTAGATGGAGGCTCGCAAGAAAGAGAGTCGGCGCATAGCAATCGGGTTTCTCGAACGTTTAGGGACCGAGCTCACTTGCGGATAGGGCAAAATCCGCCAAGCAACCCAAAAGCTAGACGGGGGCTCGAATCGAATCGCCTAGGCGGCCACAACAACGACGTGTTGGATCGACTACCAGTGCCAAACCATTCAGCAAGACTAGTCTGTGTCGAGGCCGGATAGAGATTCTCAGAGAGCGCCCGCATAGCATTTAGGAGACCTGCCGCGTCCCTCACACTCGACAAATGGTGGTGCACGTTTATAAATCCGAGCGATCCCAACCCTTTCAAGCACCAACATCGGTCGAGATAGAGGGGCACGGAGGGGGCTGCGTGAGACAACACAGTCCCCTATATAAGTTATTTGTCCGATTCTCACACATCCGAAGAATGGTCATCAAATCGGACAACAGCCCAAACTTCCGACTTCCGTCCCAGAAAGCCCAAGAGCTATCTAAAACGTTCATGGCCGGAACTCGATCGCGGCTATACCAGTCCGCCAAGCAACCCAAAAGCTAGACTGGAGCTCTAGTCGAATCACCTCTGTGGCCATTGCAAGGACGTGTTGGAGCGACTACCATTGCCGAACCATTCCGCAGGTCGAGTCCATACCAAGGCCGCATAGAGATTCACGATGAGCTCCTGCATAGCAATCAGGAGACTTGCCGTGTCCATCACAATCGATAAATCCTGGTGCAAGATTTTTGCATCCGAGCGCTCCAACCAGTCGAGCACCAGCATCAATCGACATAAACGGGCACGGGGGGAGGATGCTCGAGAACACTACCTCCCCTATATAAGTTATTTGTCCGATTCTCAAGCAGCCGAAGTCTGGTCATCGAATCGGGTCAAAGACCACAACTTCCGACTTTACCCACAATGCAAGTCATCGAATCGAACATCGGCCCCCGAGTCGGACTCCATGCGTATGTCAGGTCATCGGACCCAAATTCCGCCTTCCTGCGCATGGCGGGCCATCAATATCAACTCGGTCATCGGACCCAAACTCCGCCTTTTTGCGTATGGCACGCCTTCAAATCGGTCATCGGACCCAAATTCCGCCTTCCTGTGCATGGCGGGCCATCAACATCAACTCGGTCATCGGACCCAAATTCCGCCTTTCTGCGCATGGCACGCCATCAACTCGGTCATCGGACCCAAATTCCGCCTTCCTGCGCATGGCAGGTCATCGGACACAAATTCAGACCTCGCCAATATGCCTACGTATCGAATCGGTCATCGGACCCAACTTCCGACTTCATCCATACTGTAGGGTCTTTGAGGTTGGCGCGGTGCGCTCAACCCAGGGAGTCGACCCATCGAAGCATACACCTCCCCTATATAAGCTATTTGTCCGATTCCCACACCTGTGTAGTTTGCACCTCTGACCAGGACATCGACCCCAACTTCCGAACTCGACTGCAACGACGGCACCAGCGCCTTGGTGCGCACCTTGCGACGCACAGTCCCAACATTCGCCTTCCTGCACATGGCAGGTCATCGGACCCAAATTCCGACCTCGCGAGTATGCCTACATATCGAATCGGTCATCGGACCCAACTTCCGACTTCATCCATACCGTAGGGTCTTTGAGGTTGGCGCGGTGCGCTCAACCCGGGGAGTCGACCCAACGAAGCATACACCTCCCCTATATAAGCTATTTGTCCGATTCCCACACCTGTGTAGTTTGCACCTCCGATCAAGACATCGACCCCAACTTCCGAACTCGCCTCCAACGACCGAACCAGCGCCTTGGTGCGCACCTTGCAACGCACAGTGCCAACATTCGCCTTCCTGCACGTGGCAGGTCATCGGACCCAAATTCCGACCTCGCGAGTATGCCTACATATCGAATCGGTCATCGGACCCAACTTCCGACTTCATCCATACCGTAGGGTCTTTGAGGTTGGCGCGGTGCGCTCAACCCGGGGAGTCGACCCAACGAAGCATACACCTCCCCTATATAAGCTATTTGTCCGATTCCCACACCTGTGTAGCTTGCACCTCCGATCAGGACATCGACCCCAACTTCCGAACTCGACTAAAAAGACCGCACCAGCGCCTTGGTGTGCACCTTGCAACGCACAGTGTCAACATTCGCCTTCCTGCACATGGCAGGTCATCGGACCCAAATTCCGACCTCATGAGCATACCTACTAATCGAATCGGTCATCGGACCCAACTTCCGACTTCATCCATACCGTAGGGTCTTTGAGGTTGGCGCGGTGCGCTCAACCTGGGGAGTCGACCCATCGAAGCATACACCTCCCCTATATAAGCTATTTGTCCGATTCCGACACCTGTGTAGTTTGCACCTCCGCTCAGGACATCGACCCCAACTTCCGAACTCGCCTGCAACGACCGAACCAGCGCCTTGGTGCGCACCAAAAGTGCGCACTTTTGGAGGGCACTTTTCTGCGCTCCAAAGGTGCGCACTTTTGGAGGGCACTTTTTGGAGGGCACTTTTCTGCGCTCCAAAGGTGCGCACTTTTGGAGGGCACTTTTTGGAGGGCACTTTTCTGCGCTCCAAAGGTGCGCACTTTTGGAGGGCACTTTTTGGAGGGCACTTTTCTGCGCTCCAAAGGTGCGCACTTTTGGAGGGCACTTTTTGGAGGGCACTTTTCTGCGCTCCAAAGGTGCGCACTTTTGGAGGGCACTTTTTGGAGGGCACTTTTCTGCGCTCCAAAGGTGCGCACTTTTGGAGGGCACTTTTTGGAGGGCACTTTTCTGCGCTCCAAAGGTGCGCACTTTTGGAGGGCACTTTTTGGAGGGCACTTTTCTGCGCTCCAAAGGTGCGCACTTTTGGAGGGCACTTTTTGGAGGGCACTTTTCTGCGCTCCAAAGGTGCGCACTTTTGGAGGGCACTTTTTGGAGGGCACTTTTCTGCGCTCCAAAGGTGCGCACTTTTGGAGGGCACTTTTTGGAGGGCACTTTTCTGCGCTCCAAAGGTGCGCACTTTTGGAGGGCACTTTTGTGCACTCCAAAGGTGCGCACTTTTGGAGGGCACTTTTCCTGTGCTCCAAAGGTGCACACCTAGGTGAGCACCTTCGACCACACCTTGTAGCACACCAAACTCTGACTTTCGACTTCATCCGCAATGCAGGGTCTTTGAGGTTGGCGCAATGCGCACAACCAGGGGAGTCGACCCATCAAACCCAACACCTCCCCTATATAAGCTATTTGTCTGATTCTCATACATGCGTAGCCTGCAGGAGCAATTAGGACATCGACCCCAACTTTCGGCTTCTAAACGAAAACAAGGTCTTTGAGGTTGGTGTAATGCGAACAACTAGGGGAGTCAACCCATCAAACCCAACACCTCCCCTATATAAGCTATTTGTCTGATTCTCATACATGTGTAGTCTACAGGAGCAATTAGGACATCGACCCCAACTTTTGACTTCTTAACGAAAACAAGGTCTTTGAGGTTGACGTAATGCGCACAACCAGGGGAGTCGACCCATCAAACCCAACACCTCCCCTATATAAGCTATTTGTCCGATTCTCATACATGTGTAGCCTGCAGGAGCCATTAGGACATTGACCCCAACTTTTGACTTCTTAACGAAAACAAGGTCTTTGAGGTTGGCGTAATGCGCACAACCAAGGGAGTTGACCCATCAAACCCAACACCTCCCCTATATAAGCTATTTGTCTGATTCTCATACATGTGTAGCCTGCAACAACGATTAGGACATCCACCCCAACTTCTGAATTCGTCTGCGTTGACCGCACCAAAGGTGCACGCCTTGGTGCTCACCAAAATCCGACTTCCGACTTCTTCTGCTATGCGGGGTCTTTGAGGTTGGCGCAGTGCGCACAACCAGGGGAGTCAACCCACCGAATGCAACACCTCCCCTATATAAGCTATTTGTCTGATTCTCATACATGCGTAGACTGCAGCAATGATTAGGACATCCACCCCAACTTTTGACTTCTTAAACAAGACAGGGTCTTTGAAGTTGGTGCAGTGCACACAACCAGGGGAGTCGACCCATCAAACGCAACACCTCCCCTATATAAAGCTATTTGTCCGATTCTCATACGTGTAGTCTGCAGCAGCGATTAGGACATCGACCCCAACTTCCGAATTCGTTTGCATTGACCGCACCAAAGGTGCACGCCTTGGTGTGCACCCTGGAGTGCACTTTGGTGCTCACCTCGGTGCACACTTTGGTGTGCACCTCGGTGTGCACCAAAGGTGCGCACCTTGGAGCGCACCAAAGGTGTACACTTTGGAGCGCACCACATAGGGTCTTTGAGAGGTTGGCGCAGTGCGCACACCAAGGTGGGTGTTGAGGTGCGTGCCGAGGTGGGTGGGTGCTAGGGTGCGCTCCATGGTGGGTGCCAGGGTGGGTGCGTGCTAGGGTGGATTCCAAAGAGGGTCATAGGGTGGGTGCCAAGGTGGGTTGGTGATATAGTGGGTTCAAAGGTGGGTACTAGGGTGGGTTCCAAGGTGGGTCACAAGTTGGGTGCCAGGATGCGTGGGTGTTAGGTTGGGTGCCAAGGTGGGCTCCTGCGTGGGTGGGTGCTAGGGTGGGTTTCAAGGTGGACGCGAGGGCGGGTGCCAAGGTGGGTAACAAGTTGGGTGTTAGGATGGGTGAGTGCTAGAGTGGGTGCCAAGGTGGGTGGGTGCTAAGGTGGATGCCAAGGTGGTTCACAGGGTGGGTGGGTTCTAGGGTGAGTTCCAAGGTGGGTCACAGGTTCAGTGCTAGGGTGGGTGTCAAGGCGGGTGTCGAGGTGCCTGGGTGCTAGGGTGTGGATGCCAATGTGGGTCATAGGGTGGGTACTAGGGTGGGCTGCAATGTGGGTGCCAAGGTGGGTAACATGCTCGGTGGGTTCTAAATTGGGTGCCAGGGTGGGTGTGCACCCACCTTGCCCGAGGTGGGTGCCAAGGTGCCAGTGTGGGTGGGTGCTAAGGTGGATGCCAAGGTGGGTGAGAAGGTGGGTGATAGGTTGAGTGGTAGGATGGGTGGGTGCCAAGATGGGTCACAGGGTGGGTGCAAGGGTGGGTAGGTGCTAGGGTTGGTGTCAGGGTGGGTGGGTGCTAGGTTGGGTTCCAAGGTGGGTGCGAGGGTGAGTGTCAAGGTGGGTCACAGGTTAGGTGCTAGGATGGGTGAGTGCTAGGGTGCAAAGGTGCCAGGGTGGGTGCTAGGATGGGTCGATGCTAGGGTGAGTGGCAAGGTGGGTCCACAAGTGTCAAGGTGGGTGCCGAGGTGGGTGCCAAGTCGGCGACTGCTATGGTGGATGCCAAGGTGGGTCACGGGGTGGGTGCCAAGTTGCTAGGTTGGGTTCCAAGGTGGGTGCCAACGTGGGTGCTAGGGTGCGTGGGTTAAAGGGTGTGTCACAACGTGGGTGCCAGGATGGGTGCGCACCCACACTGGCCAAGACGGGTGCGGGTGCAAGGTTGGGTTCCAAGCCCGGTCACAGGCTGGGTGCTAGGATGGGTGGGTGCCAAGGTGGGCACCAGGGTGGGTGCACCCACCCTGGCCAAGGTGGGTCACGGGGTGGGTCCTAGGGTGGGTAACGGGGTGGGTACTAAGGTGCGTGCCAAGGTGGGTCATAGGGTGGGTGCCAAGGTGGGCACCAGGGTGGGTGTGCACCAACCCTAGCCAGGGTAGGTCACGGGGTGGTTGTCGGGGTGGGCGTCAAGGAGCCAAGGTGGGTGGCAAGTAGCCAAGTTGCGTGCCAAGGTGGGTGTCGGGGTGGGTGCCAAGGATCCAAGGTGGGTGCCAAGGAACCAAGGTGGGTGTCTGGGTGGGTGCCGAGGTGGGAGCCAGGGTGGGTCCCAAGGTGAGTGCAAAGGTGGGTGCCAGGGTCAAGGTGAGTGCCAATGTGGGTTCCAAGGTGCCAGGGTCAGGGTGAGTGCCAATGTGGGTTCAAAGGTGCTAAGTTGGGTGCGAGGTTGGGTGCGAGGGTGGGTGGGTGCCAAGGTGTGCTAGGTGGAAGCCCGGGTGGGTCGGCATCCCATGGGTGTCGAGTTGGGTGCCTGATGGGTGCTTCTTGTCAAGTTTTAGTCGTCGGGACTCATTTCGAGCCTTAGAGGTCGTTTCTTGTCCGGTTGCCCTGTCTTCGACCTGGGAACCCAATTTTGGTCCTCGGGTCCCATTTTTTTTTGTCTCGCATCCCACTTTTGGCCTGTGGCCTTTTCGGGGTCGATTCTCGTTTTGGGCATCAGAGCATGTTTCTTCTCCTAAAACCCAATATTTGTTTATTAAGTCTCGGAACACATTTTTGTTCTCGTGGACCCATCATGGGTCTTGGAACGCATTTGTGGTCCTTGGGTCCCATTTTGCATCCCGAAACTTGTGTTTTGGTGCTTGATCCCTATTTTGGGTGCCCACCTTGCACCAAGTGCGCACCCGGGGCAAACCGAGCGCCTTGGTGCACCGGGGCAAGATCGAGCGTGCACCCGAGGCGCCCCGAACATGCACCAAGGTGCACTCGGCCCACATGTGAGCGCAGGTCGTTGCGCCCGAGGTGGTGTGTGGGCACCGCGTTGCAGACGGGACACTGCACGCACACGACGCCCCCTCCAGGTGCACGCACGTAGGCCGGGCCGGGTGCACACCCGACGCCCTAGCAAGGTGCGCGCACCCGGGCAGGGCTCACACTTGGCGAACGGGGCGCACTTCGCGAGGGAGGGTGTGCACCTCGACGGGGGTGGGTGGCCGGGGTGGATTCGCACGTGGGTCGCGGTTTGCTAAGTACACACTGCGACAAGCTCATAACGGGTGCGATCATACCAGCATTAGTGCACCGGATCCCATCAGAACTCCGCAGTTAAGCGCGCTTGGGCCGGAGTAGTACTGGGATGGGTGACCTCCCGGGAAGTCCCGGTGTTGCACCCTTTTTTAGTTTTTCGCCGGGCGTCGCAATGCTATTTGAATAAACCTTTTGCCCGTTTGCGTTCTCGTCGGGGCCGGGCCGGGCCGGGGTGCGCTGCCCGCACTACCGCGCGCGCGGGGGCGACACCGAGCGCGCACCCGAGGCACCCCGAGCACACAGGCCACGGTGCAACCCGGGCGTTGTGCGCGCACCCCGGTGCGCCCGAGGTGCTGCGCGCGCACCCAGGTGAAATCGGTGTGCACCTCGGCCAGTGCGCGCTCGGTCGAGTCGCGCACGTTGGCCAAGGTGCACGGTGATGTTTCTTACTCTAAGGTTCCGCACCAGACGCCCGGGACAGGTGAGCGAAGCTGGGCGGGGCCGGGTGCGCGGCCGGGGCAGGTGCACGCAGCTGGAGAGAGCTTTGGAGCACACTTCGGAGCGCACCAATGATGCGCTCCATTCAAAAGTTTCCTGAAAAGGCAAAAAAAGTTGAGATTATAGAATTTCCCACTTGAGAGATTGTAAAAAAAAAAAATTTAAAATGAAGGAAACGCGGGTGCCAAGGTGTGCGCAGCCCAGCCAAGGTGTGCGCACCAAGGCGCCCACCCTGGCGAAGGTGCACGCAAGGTGCGCACCCGAGGCAAACCGGACAATTAACCCAACTTTCGACTTCGCGCGCACCTTGGAGCGCACTTCGGAGCGCTCCTTGGTGCGCACCAATCTTGGGCACCTCGGAGTGCACCATGGCGCCCACCAAGGTGCGCACCCGGGGCAAACCGAGCTCCGACTTCGTGCGCACCTTGGAGCGCACGAAAGGTGCGCACCATGGCGCCCACCAAGGTGCGCAGCCCAGCCAAGGCGTGCGCATCAAGGTGCGCACCCTGGCGAAGGTGCGCACCCGGGGCAAACCGAGCTCCGACTTCGTGCGCACCTTGGAGCGCACAAAAGGTGCGCAACCCAGCCAAGGTGTGCGCACCCCGGTCAAACCGAGCTCCGAATCGTGCGCACCAGAGGTGCACGCCATCGTGCGCACCTTGGAGCACACTTCGGAGCCCTCCTTGGTGCGCGCCGATGTTGCGCACCTCGGAGCGCACCCGGGGAAAACAATGCAATTAACCCGACTTTCGACTTCGTGGGCACCTCGGAGCGCTCTCGGGTTCGCACCTCGGAGCACACCGAGGTGCGCACCTTTGATGCGCTGCCTTCACCAATTTCCAGAAAAGGCAAGAAAACATTGAGAAGGTGTGCGCACCGAGGTGCCCACCCTGGCGAAGGTGCACGCGAGGTGCGCACCCGGGGCAAACCGGGCTCCGACTTCGTGCACGCCGCACCTTGGAGCACACTTCGGAGCGCTCCTTGGTGCGCACCAGGGCGCGCAACCCAGCCGAGGTGCCCACCCCGGCGAAGGTGCACGCGAGGTGCGCACCCGGGGCAAACCGGGCTCCGACTTCGTGCACGCCATGGTGCCCACCGCGGCGAAGGTGCACGCGAGGTGCGCACCCGGGGCAAACCGGGCTCCGACTTCGTGCACGCCGCACCTTGGAGCACACTTCGGAGCGCTCCTTGGTGCGCACCATGGTGCCCACCAGGGCGCGCAACCCCGCCGAAGGTGCACGCGAGGTGCGCACCCGGGGCAAACCGGGCTCCGACTTCGTGCACGCCGCACCTTGGAGCACACTTCGGAGCGCTCCTTGGTGCGCACCATGGTGCCCACCAGGGCGCGCAACCCCGCCGAAGGTGCACGCGAGGTGCGCACCCGGGGCAAACCGGGCTCCGACTTCGTGCACGCCATGGTGCGCACCGCGGCGAAGGTGCGCACCCGGGGCAAACCGGGCTCCGACTTCGTGCACGCCGCACCTTGGAGCACACTTCGGAGCGCTCCTTGGTGCGCACCAGGGCGCGCAACCCAGCCGAGGTGCCCACCCCGGCGAAGGTGCACGCGAGGTGCGTACCCGGGGCAAACCGGGCTCCGACTTCGTGCACGCCGCACCTTGGAGCACACTTCGGAGCGCTCCTTGGTGCGCACCATGGTGCCCACCAGGCCGCGCAACCCAGCCAAGGTGTGCGCACCAAGGTGCACGCGAGGTGCGCACCCGGGGCAAACCGGGGTCCGACTTCGTGCACGCCGCACCTTGGAGCACACATCGGGGCGCTCCCGGGTTCGCACCGGCGTTGCGCACCGTGGTGGGCACCTCGGAGCACACCAAGGTGGGCAGCGAGGTGCGCACCTTTGATGCGATGCCTTCACTAATTTCCATAAAAGGCAAAAAAAAAACGAGATTTTAAAATTTCCGTTTTGAAAGATAGTGAGAAAAAGGGAATGCTGGTGCCATCTTGAGCCCGCCCTGGTGCGCAGCCCAGCCAAGGTGTGCGCACCAAGGTGCCCACCCTGGCGAAGGTGCGCGCCCGGGCAATTAACCCAACTTCCAACTTCGCGCGCGCCAGGGTGGGAGCGCACCCAACAACCGGGCCTGGGAAGAGCCAATGCGAGAAACCCCACCAAACGCTCTGACAAAAAAAGAGGGGGCGCTCCAGTAACCCCGCTTCGGAGCGCACCCTGGGCAAACCCAGCCAAGGTGCCCACCCCGGCCAAGGTGCAGGCGAGGTGCGCACCCGGGGCAAACCGGGCTCCGACAACGTGCACGCCGCACCTTGGAGCACACTTCGTAGCGCTCCCGGGTGCGCACCTCAGAGCACACCAAGGTGGGCAGCGAGGTGCGCACCTTTGATGCGCTGCCTTCACTAATTTCCAGAAAAGGCAAAAAAAAAAGGAGATTTTAAAATTTCCGTTTTGAAAGATAGTGAAAAAAACGGAACGCGCGTGCCATCTTGAGCCCGCCCTGGTGCGCAGCCCAGGTAAGGTGCCCACCCTGGCAAAGGTGCGCACCCGGGCAATTAACCCTACTTCCGACTTCGTGCGCGCCAGGGTGGCAACCGGGCCTCGGAAGAGCCAATGCGAGAAACCCCACCAAACGCTCCGACAAAAAAAGAGGCGGCGCTCCAATAACCCCGCTTCGGAGCGCAGCCGGGGCAAACCCAGCCAAGGTGCCCACCCCGACGAAGGTGCACGCGAGGTGCGCACCCGGGGCAAACCGGGCTCCGACAACGTGCACGCAGCACCTTGGAGCACACTTCGAAGCACTCCCGGGTGCCCACCGGCGTTGCGCACCGTGGTGGGCAGCGAGGTGCGCACCTTTGATGCGCTGCCTTCACTAATTTCCAGAAAAAGGCAAAAAAAAATGAGATTTTAAAATTTCCGTTTTGAAAGATAGTGAAAAAAAAGGAACGCGGGTGCCATCTTGAGCCCGCCCTGGTGCGCAGCCCAGGCAAGGCATGCGCACCAAGGTGCCCACCCGAGGTGCACACCCGGGGCAAACCGGGCTCCGACTTCGTGCAGGCCGCACCTTGGAGCACACTTCGGAGCGCTCCTTGGTGCGCACCATGGTGCCCACCAGGGCGCGCAACCCAGCCAAGGTCTGCACACCAAGGTGCCCACCCCGGCGAAGGTGCACGCGAGGTGCGCACCCGGGGCAAACCGGGCTCCGACTTCGTGCACGCCATGGTGCCCACCGCGGCGAAGGTGCACGCGAGGTGCGCACCCGGGGCAAACCGGGCTCCGACTTCGTGCACGCCGCACCTTGGAGCACACTTCGGAGCGCTCCTTGGTGCGCACCATGGTGCCCACCAGGGCGCGCAACCCAGCCAAGGTGTGCGCACCAAGGTGCACGCGAGGTGCGCACCCGGGGCAAACCGGGGTCCGACTTCGTGCACGCCGCACCTTGGAGCACACATCGGAGCGCTCCCAGGTTTGCACCAGCGTTGCGCACCTTTGATGCGCTGCCTTCACTAATTTCCAGAAAAGGCAAAAAAAAACGAGATTTTAAAATTTCCGTTCTGAAAGATAGTGAAAAAAACGGAACGCGGGTGCCATCTTGAGCCCTTCCTGGTGCGCAGCCCAGGCAAGTTGTGCGCACCAAGGTGCCCACCCTGGCGGAGGTGCGCGCCCGGGGCAATCCGGGCTCCGACTTCGTGCACTGCATGGTGCCCACCAAGGCGCGCAACCCAGCCAAGGTGCCCACCGCAGCGAAGGTGCACGCGAGGTGCGCACCCGAGGTGCACACCCGGGGCAAACCGGGCTCCGACTTCGTGCACGCCGCACCTTGGAGCACACTTCAGAGCGCTCCTTGGTGCGCACCAGGGCGCGCAACCCAGCCGAGGTGCCCACCCCGGCGAAGGTGCACGCGAGGTGCGCACCCGGGGCAAACCGGGCTCCGACTTCGTGCACGCCATGGTGCCCACCGCGGCGAAGGTGCGCACCCGGGGCAAACCGGGCTCCGACTTCGTGCACGCCGCACCTTGGAGCACACTTCGGAGCGCTCCTTGGTGCGCACCATGGTGCCCACCAGGCCGCGCAACCCAGCCAAGGTGTGCGCACCAAGGTGCACGCGAGGTGCGCACCCGGGGCAAACCGGGGTCCGACTTCGTGCACGCCGCACCTTGGAGCACACATCGGGGCGCTCCCGGGTTCGCACCGGCGTTGCGCACCGTGGTGGGCACCTCGGAGCACACCAAGGTGGGCAGCGAGGTGCGCACCTTTGATGCGATGCCTTCACTAATTTCCATAAAAGGCAAAAAAAAAACGAGATTTTAAAATTTCCGTTTTGAAAGATAGTGAGAAAAAGGGAATGCTGGTGCCATCTTGAGCCCGCCCTGGTGCGCAGCCCAGCCAAGGTTTGCGCACCAAGGTGCCCACCCTGGCGAAGGTGCGCGCCCGGGCAATTAACCCAACTTCCAACTTCGCGCGCGCCAGGGTGGGAGCGCACCCAACAACCGGGCCTGGGAAGAGCCAATGCGAGAAACCCCACCAAACTCTCTGACAAAAAAAGAGGGGGCGCTCCAGTAACCCCGCTTCGGAGCGCACCCTGGGCAAACCCAGCCAAGGTGCCCACCCCGGCCAAGGTGCAGGCGAGGTGCGCACCCGGGGCAAACCGGGCTCCGACAACGTGCACGCCGCACCTTGGAGCACACTTCGTAGCGCTCCCGGGTGCGCACCTCAGAGCACACCAAGGTGGGCAGCGAGGTGCGCACCTTTGATGCGCTGCCTTCACTAATTTCCAGAAAAGGCAAAAAAAAAAGGAGATTTTAAAATTTCCGTTTTGAAAGATAGTGAAAAAAACGGAACGCGCGTGCCATCTTGAGCCCGCCCTGGTGCGCAGCCCAGGTAAGGTGCCACCCTGGCAAAGGTGCGCACCCGGGCAATTAACCCTACTTCCGACTTCGTGCGCGCCAGGGTGGCAACCGGGCCTCGGAAGAGCCAATGCGAGAAACCCCACCAAACGCTCCGACAAAAAAAGAGGCGGCGCTCCAATAACCCCGCTTCGGAGCGCAGCCGGGGCAAACCAAGCCAAGGTGCCCACCCCGACGAAGGTGCACGCGAGGTGCGCACCCGGGGCAAACCGGGCTCCGACAACGTGCACGCAGCACCTTGGAGCACACTTCGAAGCACTCCCGGGTGCCCACCGGCGTTGCGCACCGTGGTGGGCAGCGAGGTGCGCACCTTTGATGTGCTGCCTTCACTAATTTCCAGAAAAAGGCAAAAAAAAATGAGATTTTAAAATTTCCGTTTTGAAAGATAGTGAAAAAAAAGGAACGCGGGTGCCATCTTGAGCCCGCCCTGGTGCGCAGCCCAGGCAAGGCATGCGCACCAAGGTGCCCACCCGAGGTGCACACCCGGGGCAAACCGGGCTCCGACTTCGTGCAGGCCGCACCTTGGAGCACACTTCGGAGCGCTCCTTGGTGCGCACCATGGTGCCCACCAGGGCGCACCCGAGGCAAACCGGGCTCCGACTTCGTGCACGCCGCACCTTGGAGCACACATCGGAGCGCTCCCAGGTTCGCACCAGCGTTGCGCACCTTTGATGCGCTGCCTTCACTAATTTCCAGAAAAGGCAAAAAAAAACGATATTTTAAAATTTCCGTTCTGAAAGATAGTGAAAAAAACGGAACGCGGGTGCCATCTTGAGCCCTTCCTGATGCGCAGCCCAGGCAAGTTGTGCGCACCAAGGTGCCCACCCTGGCGGAGGTGCGCGCCCGGGGCAAACCGGGCTCCGACTTCGTGCACTGCATGGTGCCCACCAAGGCGCGCAACCCAGCCAAGGTGCCCACCGCAGCGAAGGTGCACGCGAGGTGCGCACCCGAGGTGCACACCCGGGGCAAACCGGGCTCCGACTTCGTGCACGCCGCACCTTGGAGCACACTTCAGAGCGCTCCTTGGTACGCACCAGGGCGCGCAACCCAGCCAAGGTGCTCACCCCGGCGAAGGTGCACGCGAGGTGCGCACCCGGGGCAAACCGGGCTCGGACTTCGTGCACGCCGCACCTTGGAGCACACATCGGAGCGCTCCCGGGTTCGCACCAGCATTGCGCACCTTTGATGCGCTGCCTTCACTAATTTCCAGAAAAGGCAAAAAAAAGAAAAAAATGAGATTTTAAAATTTCCGTTTTGAAAGATAGTGAAAAAAACGGAACGCGGGTGCCATCTTGAGCCCGCCCTGGTGTGCAGCCCAGGCAAGTTGTGCGCACCAAGGCACCCACCCTGGCCAAGGTGGGTCACGGGGTGGGTCCTAGGGTGGGTAACGGTGTGGGTACTAAGGTGCGTGCCAAGGTGGGTCATAGGGTGGGTGCCAAGGTGGGCACCAGGGTGGGTGTGCACCAACCCTAGCCAGGGTAGGTCACGGGGTGGTTGTCGGGGTGGGCGTCAAGGAGCCAAGGTGGGTGGCAAGTAGCCAAGTTGCGTGCCAAGGTGGGTGTCGGGGTGGGTGCCAAGGATCCAAGGTGGGTGCCAAGGAACCAAGGTGGGTGTCTGGGTGGGTGCCGAGGTGGGAGCCAGGGTGGGTCCCAAGGTGAGTGCAAAGGTGGGTGCCAGGGTCAAGGTGAGTGCCAATGTGGGTTCCAAGGTGCCAGGGTCAGGGTGAGTGCCAATGTGGGTTCAAAGGTGCTAAGTTGGGTGCGAGGTTGGGTGCGAGGGTGGGTGGGTGCCAAGGTGTGCTAGGTGGAAGCCCGGGTGGGTCGGCATCCCATGGGTGTCGAGTTGGGTGCCTGATGGGTGCTTCTTGTCAAGTTTTAGTCGTCGGGACTCATTTCGAGCCTTAGAGGTCGTTTCTTGTCCGGTTGCCCTGTCTTCGACCTGGGAACCCAATTTTGGTCCTCGGGTCCCATTTTTTTTTGTCTCGCATCCCACTTTTGGCCTGTGGCCTTTTCGGGGTCGATTCTCGTTTTGGGCATCAGAGCATGTTTCTTCTCCTAAAACCCAATATTTGTTTATTAAGTCTCGGAACACATTTTTGTTCTCGTGGACCCATCATGGGTCTTGGAACGCATTTGTGGTCCTTGGGTCCCATTTTGCATCCCGAAACTTGTGTTTTGGTGCTTGATCCCTATTTTGGGTGCCCACCTTGCACCAAGTGCGCACCCGGGGCAAACCGAGCGCCTTGGTGCACCGGGGCAAGATCGAGCGTGCACCCGAGGCGCCCCGAACATGCACCAAGGTGCACTCGGCCCACATGTGAGCGCAGGTCGTTGCGCCCGAGGTGGTGTGTGGGCACCGCGTTGCAGACGGGACACTGCACGCACACGACGCCCCCTACAGGTGCACGCACGTAGGCCGGGCCGGGTGCACACCCGACGCCCTAGCAAGGTGCGCGCACCCGGGCAGGGCTCACACTTGGCGAACGGGGCGCACTTCGCGAGGGAGGGTGTGCACCTCGACGGGGGTGGGTGGCCGGGGTGGATTCGCACGTGGGTCGCGGTTTGCTAAGTACACACTGCGACAAGCTCATAACGGGTGCGATCATACCAGCGTTAGTGCACCGGATCCCATCAGAACTCCGCAGTTAAGCGCGCTTGGGCCGGAGTAGTACTGGGATGGGTGACCTCCCGGGAAGTCCCGGTGTTGCACCCTTTTTTAGTTTTTCGCCGGGCATCGCAATGCTATTTGAATAAACCTTTTGCCCGTTTGCGTTCTCGTCGGGGCCGGGCCGGGCCGGGGTGCGCTGCCCGCACTACCGCGCGCGCGGGGGCGACACCGAGCGCGCACCCGAGGCGCCCCGAGCACACAGGCCACGGTGCAACCCGGGCGTTGTGCGCGCACCCCGGTGCGCCCGAGGTGCTGCGCGCGCACCCAGGTGAAATCGGTGTGCACCTCGGCCAGTGCGCGCTCGGTCGAGTCGCGCACGTTGGCCAAGGTGCACGGTGATGTTTCTTACTCTAAGGTTCCGCACCAGACGCCCGGGACAGGTGAGCGAAGCTGGGCGGGGCCGGGTGCGCGGCCGGGGCAGGTGCACGCAGCTGGAGAGAGCTTTGGAGCACACTTCGGAGCGCACCAATGATGCGCTCCATTCAAAAGTTTCCTGAAAAGGCAAAAAAAGTTGAGATTATAGAATTTCCCACTTGAGAGATTGTAAAAAAAAAAAATTTAAAATGAAGGAAACGCGGGTGCCAAGGTGTGCGCAGCCCAGCCAAGGTGTGCGCACCAAGGCGCCCACCCTGGCGAAGGTGCACGCAAGGTGCGCACCCGAGGCAAACCGGACAATTAACCCAACTTTCGACTTCGCGCGCACCTTGGAGCGCACTTCGGAGCGCTCCTTGGTGCGCACCAATCTTGGGCACCTCGGAGTGCACCATGGCGCCCACCAAGGTGCGCACCCGGGGCAAACCGAGCTCCGACTTCGTGCGCACCTTGGAGCGCACGAAAGGTGCGCACCATGGCGCCCACCAAGGTGCGCAGCCCAGCCAAGGCGTGCGCATCAAGGTGCGCACCCTGGCGAAGGTGCGCACCCGGGGCAAACCGAGCTCCGACTTCGTGCGCACCTTGGAGCGCACAAAAGGTGCGCAACCCAGCCAAGGTGTGCGCACCCCGGTCAAACCGAGCTCCGAATCGTGCGCACCAGAGGTGCACGCCATCGTGCGCACCTTGGAGCACACTTCGGAGCCCTCCTTGGTGCGCGCCGATGTTGCGCACCTCGGAGCGCACCCGGGGAAAACAATGCAATTAACCCGACTTTCGACTTCGTGGGCACCTCGGAGCGCTCTCGGGTTCGCACCTCGGAGCACACCGAGGTGCGCACCTTTGATGCGCTGCCTTCACCAATTTCCAGAAAAGGCAAGAAAACATTGAGAAGGTGTGCGCACCGAGGTGCCCACCCTGGCGAAGGTGCACGCGAGGTGCGCACCCGGGGCAAACCGGGCTCCGACTTCGTGCACGCCGCACCTTGGAGCACACTTCGGAGCGCTCCTTGGTGCGCACCAGGGCGCGCAACCCAGCCGAGGTGCCCACCCCGGCGAAGGTGCACGCGAGGTGCGCACCCGGGGCAAACCGGGCTCCGACTTCGTGCACGCCATGGTGCCCACCGCGGCGAAGGTGCACGCGAGGTGCGCACCCGGGGCAAACCGGGCTCCGACTTCGTGCACGCCGCACCTTGGAGCACACTTCGGAGCGCTCCTTGGTGCGCACCATGGTGCCCACCAGGGCGCGCAACCCCGCCGAAGGTGCACGCGAGGTGCGCACCCGGGGCAAACCGGGCTCCGACTTCGTGCACGCCGCACCTTGGAGCACACTTCGGAGCGCTCCTTGGTGCGCACCATGGTGCCCACCAGGGCGCGCAACCCCGCCGAAGGTGCACGCGAGGTGCGCACCCGGGGCAAACCGGGCTCCGACTTCGTGCACGCCGCACCTTGGAGCACACTTCGGAGCGCTCCTTGGTGCGCACCAGGGCGCGCAACCCAGCCGAGGTGCCCACCCCGGCGAAGGTGCACGCGAGGTGCGTACCCGGGGCAAACCGGGCTCCGACTTCGTGCACGCCGCACCTTGGAGCACACTTCGGAGCGCTCCTTGGTGCGCACCATGGTGCCCACCAGGCCGCGCAACCCAGCCAAGGTGTGCGCACCAAGGTGCACGCGAGGTGCGCACCCGGGGCAAACCGGGGTCCGACTTCGTGCACGCCGCACCTTGGAGCACACATCGGGGCGCTCCCGGGTTCGCACCGGCGTTGCGCACCGTGGTGGGCACCTCGGAGCACACCAAGGTGGGCAGCGAGGTGCGCACCTTTGATGCGATGCCTTCACTAATTTCCATAAAAGGCAAAAAAAAAACGAGATTTTAAAATTTCCGTTTTGAAAGATAGTGAGAAAAAGGGAATGCTGGTGCCATCTTGAGCCCGCCCTGGTGCGCAGCCCAGCCAAGGTGTGCGCACCAAGGTGCCCACCCTGGCGAAGGTGCGCGCCCGGGCAATTAACCCAACTTCCAACTTCGCGCGCGCCAGGGTGGGAGCGCACCCAACAACCGGGCCTGGGAAGAGCCAATGCGAGAAACCCCACCAAACGCTCTGACAAAAAAAGAGGGGGCGCTCCAGTAACCCCGCTTCGGAGCGCACCCTGGGCAAACCCAGCCAAGGTGCCCACCCCGGCCAAGGTGCAGGCGAGGTGCGCACCCGGGGCAAACCGGGCTCCGACAACGTGCACGCCGCACCTTGGAGCACACTTCGTAGCGCTCCCGGGTGCGCACCTCAGAGCACACCAAGGTGGGCAGCGAGGTGCGCACCTTTGATGCGCTGCCTTCACTAATTTCCAGAAAAGGCAAAAAAAAAAGGAGATTTTAAAATTTCCGTTTTGAAAGATAGTGAAAAAAACGGAACGCGCGTGCCATCTTGAGCCCGCCCTGGTGCGCAGCCCAGGTAAGGTGCCCACCCTGGCAAAGGTGCGCACCCGGGCAATTAACCCTACTTCCGACTTCGTGCGCGCCAGGGTGGCAACCGGGCCTCGGAAGAGCCAATGCGAGAAACCCCACCAAACGCTCCGACAAAAAAAGAGGCGGCGCTCCAATAACCCCGCTTCGGAGCGCAGCCGGGGCAAACCCAGCCAAGGTGCCCACCCCGACGAAGGTGCACGCGAGGTGCGCACCCGGGGCAAACCGGGCTCCGACAACGTGCACGCAGCACCTTGGAGCACACTTCGAAGCACTCCCGGGTGCCCACCGGCGTTGCGCACCGTGGTGGGCAGCGAGGTGCGCACCTTTGATGCGCTGCCTTCACTAATTTCCAGAAAAAGGCAAAAAAAAATGAGATTTTAAAATTTCCGTTTTGAAAGATAGTGAAAAAAAAGGAACGCGGGTGCCATCTTGAGCCCGCCCTGGTGCGCAGCCCAGGCAAGGCATGCGCACCAAGGTGCCCACCCGAGGTGCACACCCGGGGCAAACCGGGCTCCGACTTCGTGCAGGCCGCACCTTGGAGCACACTTCGGAGCGCTCCTTGGTGCGCACCATGGTGCCCACCAGGGCGCGCAACCCAGCCAAGGTCTGCACACCAAGGTGCCCACCCCGGCGAAGGTGCACGCGAGGTGCGCACCCGGGGCAAACCGGGCTCCGACTTCGTGCACGCCATGGTGCCCACCGCGGCGAAGGTGCACGCGAGGTGCGCACCCGGGGCAAACCGGGCTCCGACTTCGTGCACGCCGCACCTTGGAGCACACTTCGGAGCGCTCCTTGGTGCGCACCATGGTGCCCACCAGGGCGCGCAACCCAGCCAAGGTGTGCGCACCAAGGT
>NW_026729062.1:20000-35000 GCF_030272615.1 Cryptomeria japonica | reverse complement strand
CGAGGTGTAAAAAGGGCGTTGAAGGCAGGAAGCCTGGACGAAAGAGGCTACGAGGTCACCTCGAAGCGGTCTAAGAATCGGGCGCACTTGGGGCGACTACCAGTGCCAACCCCTTATCCCGCGGTGCGTCCGACACACAGAAATTTCCAAGGCGGCCAAGGAGCCTCCCCGCATAGCAATCGGGGTGTGAGGTTACGGATGCAGCATTGATAGCAATCGAGGTGTGAGGCGAAGGATGCAGAAGTGAGAGCCGAGGGATGTAGCAGAGATAGCAATCGGGGTGTGTGATGCAGAAGAGATAGCAATCGAGGTGTGCGGTGGGAAGGGCCCAGCAGCCAGAATGCATGAAGCGACGGATGAAGCAGTGATGACAACCGGGCTGTGAGGAGAGGAGGGATGCAGCCAAGAAAGCAATCAGGGCTCGAGGCAAGGGATGCATCAAGGATAGCAATCATGTTGTGAGGCGAGATTCCAAAGGCTAAACGTGAGAGGCTGCAGGGTCGACTCAGAGAGGTCTATGCATGTGAGAGGCTGAAAGCAAGGTCGACTCGGAGCGGTCTATGCATCGGGCGCGCTTGGGGCGACTACCAGTGCCAACCCCTTATCCCGCGACGCGTCCGACAAAGAGAACGTTCCAAGGTGGCAGAGGAGGTTACCAGCCGAAGGATGCAGTAGCAATAACAGGTATAGTTCCGCGGCGGCCGAGAAGACTCACCGCATAGGAATCGGGATGCGAGGCGAGGGATGCGGCGGGAAGGCCCCGACGGCTAAACGGAAGAGGCTGCAGGGCCGCCTCGGAATGGTCCAAGCATCGGATGCGATTGGGACGACTACCAGTGCCAACCCCTTATCCCGCGATGCGTCCGATACACAGATAGTTCCAAGGCGGCCGAGGAGCCTCACCGCATATCAATCGGGGTGCGAGGCGAGGGATGGGGCGGGAAGGCCCCAACGGCTAGACGGAAGAGGCTTCAGGGCCACCTCGGAATGGTCCAAGCATCGGACGCGCTTGGGGCGACTGCCAGTGCCAACCCCTTATCCCGCGATGCGTCCGATACACAGATGGTTCCAAGGCGGCCGAGGAGCCTCACCGCATAGCAATCGGGGGTGCGAGGCGAGGGATGGGGCGGGAAGGCCCCAACGGCTAGACGGAAGAGGCTTCAGGGCCGCCTAGGAATGGTCCAAGCATCGGACACGCTTGGGGCGACTACCAGTGACAGCCCCCTATCCCGCGATGCGTCCGATACGAAGATGGTTCCAAGGCGGCCGAGGAGCCTCACCGCATAGCAATCGGGGTGCGAGGTGGGGGATGCGGCGAGATGGCCCCAACGGCTAGACGGAAGAGGCCACAGGGCCGCGTCGGAATAGTCCAAGCATCGGACGCGCTTGGGGCGACTACCAGTGACAACCCCTTATCCCGCGATGCGTCCGATACGAAGATAGTTCCAAGGCGGCCGAGGAGCCTCACCGCATAGCAATCGGGGTGCGAGGTGGGGGATGCGGCGAGATGGCCCCAACGGCTAGACGGAAGAGGCTGCAGGGCCGCCTCGGAATAGTCCAAGCATCGGACGCGCTTGGGGCCACTACCAGTGACAACCCCTTATCCCGCAATGCGTCCGATACGAAGATAGTTCCAAGGCGGCCGAAGAGCCTCACCGCATAGCAATCGGGGTGCGAGGTGGGGGATGCGGCGAGATGGCCCCAACGGCTAGACGGAAGAGGCCACAGGGCCGCCTCGGAATAGTCCAAGCATCGGACGCGCTTGGGGCGACTACCAGTGACAACCCCTTATCCCGCGATGCGTCCGATACGAAGATAGTTCCCAGGCGGCCGAGGAGCCTCACCGCATAGCAATCGGGGTGCGAGGCGAGGGATGCGGCGAGATGGCCCCAAAGGCTAGACGGAAGAGGCTGCAGGGCTGCCTCGGAATAGTCCAAGCATCGGACGCGCTTGGGGCGACTACCACTGCCAACCCCTTATCCCGCGATGCGTCCGATACACAGATAGTTCCGAGGCGGCCGAGGAGGTGGGGGATGCAGCGAGATGGCCCCAACGGCTAGACGGAAGAGGCTGCAGGGCCGCCTCGGAATAGTCCAAGCATCGGACGCGCTTGGGGCGACTACCAGTGACAACCCCTTATCCCGCGATGCGTCCGATACACAGATAGTTCCGAGGCGGCCAAGGAGCCTCACCGCATAGCAATCGTGGTGCGAGGTGGGGGATGCGGCGAGATGGCCCCAACGGCTAGACGGAAGAGGCTGCAGGGCCGCCTCGGAATGGTCCAAGCATCGGATGCGCTTGGGGCGACTACCACTGCCAACCCCTTATCCCGCGATGCGTCCGATACACAGATAGTTCCAAGGCGGCCGAGGAGCCTCACAGCATAGCAATCAGGGTGCGAGGCGAGGGATGCGGCGAGAAAGCCCCAACGGCTAGAGGGAAGAGGCTTCAGGTCCGCCTCGGAATGGTCCAAGCATCGGACGCGCTTGGGGCGACTACCAGTGACAACCCCTTATCCCGCGACGCGTCCGATACACAGATAGTTCCAAGGCGGCCGAGGAGCCTCACCGCATAGCAATCGGGGTGCGAGGCGAGGGATGCGGCGAGAAGGACCCAACGGCTACACGGAAGAGGCTTCGGGGCCGCCTCGGAATGGTCCAAGCATCGGACGCGCTTGGGGCGACTACCAGTGACAACCCCTTATCCCGCGACGCGTCCGATACACAGATAGTTCCAAGGCGGCCGAGGAGCCTCACCGCATAGCAATCGGGGTGCGAGGCGAGGGATGCGGCGAGAAGGACCCAACGGCTACACGGAAGAGGCTTCGGGGCCGCCTCGGAATGGTCCAAGCATCGGACGCGCTTGGGGCGACTACCAGTGACAACCCCTTATCCCGCGACGCGTCCGATACACAGATAGTTCCAAGGCGGCCGAGGAGCCTCACCGCATAGCAATCGGGGTGCGAGGCGAGGGATGCGGCGAGAAGGACCCAACGGCTAGACGGAAGAGGCTTCGGGTCCGCCTCGGAATGGTCCAAGCATCGGACGCGCTTGGGGCGACTACCAGTGACAACCCCTTATCCCGCGACGCGTCCGATACACAGATAGTTCCAAGGCGGCCGAGGAGCCTCACCGCATAGCAATCGGGGTGCGAGGCGAGGGATGCGGCGAGAAGGACCCAACGGCTAGACGGAAGAGGCTTCGGGTCCGCCTCGGAATGGTCCAAGCATCGGACGCGCTTGGGGCGACTACCAGTGACAACCCCTTATCCCGCGACGCGTCCGATACACAGATAGTTCCAAGGCGGCCGAGGAGCCTCACCGCATAGCAATCGGGGTGCGAGGCGAGGGATGCGGCGAGAAGGACCCAACGGCTAGACGGAAGAGGCTTCGGGTCCGCCTCGGAATGGTCCAAGCATCGGACGCGCTTGGGGCGACTACCAGTGACAACCCCTTATCCCGCGACGCGTCCGATACACAGATAGTTCCGAGGCGGCCGAGGAGCCTCACCGCATAGCAATCGGGGTGCGAGGCGAAGGATGCGGCGAGAAGGACCCAACGGCTAGACGGAAGAGGCTTCGGGTCCGCCTCGGAATGGTCTAAGCATCGGACGCGCTTGGGGCGACTACCAGTGACAACCCCTTATCCCGCGACGCGTCCGATACACAGATAGTTCCAAGGCGGCCGAGGAGCCTCACCGCATAGCAATCGGGGTGCGAGGCGAGGGATGCGGCGAGAAGGACCCAACGGCTAGACGGAAGAGGCTTCAGGGCCGCCTCGGAATGGTCCAAGCATCGGACGCGCTTGGGGCGACTACCAATGACAACCCCTTATCCCGCGACGCGTCCGATACACAGATAGTTCCGAGGCGGCCGAGGAGCCTCACCGCATAGCAATCGGGGTGCGAGGCGAGGGATGCGGCGAGAAGGACCCAACGGCTAGACGGAAGAGGCTTCAGGGCCGCCTCGGAATGGTCCAAGCATCGGACGCGCTTGGGGCGACTACCAGTGACAACCCCTTATCCCGCGACGCGTCCGATACACAGATAGTTCCGAGGCGGCCGAGGAGCCTCACCGCATAGCAATCGGGGTGCGAGGCGAGGGATGCGGCGAGAAGGACCCAACGGCTAGACGGAAGAGGCTTCAGGGCCGCCTCGGAATGGTCCAAGCATCGGACGCGCTTGGGGCGACTACCGTTGCCAACCCCTTATCCCGCGATGCGTCTGATACACAGATAGTTCCGAGGCGGCCGAGGAGCCTCACCGCATAGCAATCGGGTTGCGAGGCAGATTATTGGGAAGGGAACCCCCTGGGATGCGGCTCAAGCAGTGCCCAAAGGGACTGGAATGCGGAATCACATCGAGAGACCCAAATGCTATACGAGGGCTCAAATCGAATTATCGATTTGGCCACGACATGGACGCATCGGAACGACTACCTTTGCCGAACCACTCGCAATTGCATCCATACCGAAACCAATAGACATTTCCGTTAGAGCCCTCGCATAGCATTCGGGAATCTCGCATGCCCCTCTAAATCGACCAATGCTGGCGCTCAATGAAAATCCGAGCGCTACCACCGTTCGAGCGCCAGCATTGGTCGAGTTAGAGGGGCACGGGGGAGAATGCTCCAGTCAACACCTCCCCTATATAAGTTATTTGTCCGATTCTCGCACAACCGTAGTCTGCCTCGTCGAATCAAACAACGGTCCCAGATTCCGAC
This sequence comes from Cryptomeria japonica, assembly GCF_030272615.1. Lineage (NCBI taxonomy): Eukaryota > Viridiplantae > Streptophyta > Pinopsida > Cupressales > Cupressaceae > Cryptomeria > Cryptomeria japonica. The sequence goes on along the minus strand of NW_026729062.1, from coordinate 30,281 downwards.
TTCCGTTCCGTAGAGACCCAAAAGCTAGATGGAGGCTCGCAAGAAAGAGAGTCGGCGCATAGCAATCGGGTTTCTCGAACGTTTAGGGACCGAGCTCACTTGCGGATAGGGCAAAATCCGCCAAGCAACCCAAAAGCTAGACGGGGGCTCGAATCGAATCGCCTAGGCGGCCACAACAACGACGTGTTGGATCGACTACCAGTGCCAAACCATTCAGCAAGACTAGTCTGTGTCGAGGCCGGATAGAGATTCTCAGAGAGCGCCCGCATAGCATTTAGGAGACCTGCCGCGTCCCTCACACTCGACAAATGGTGGTGCACGTTTATAAATCCGAGCGATCCCAACCCTTTCAAGCACCAACATCGGTCGAGATAGAGGGGCACGGAGGGGGCTGCGTGAGACAACACAGTCCCCTATATAAGTTATTTGTCCGATTCTCACACATCCGAAGAATGGTCATCAAATCGGACAACAGCCCAAACTTCCGACTTCCGTCCCAGAAAGCCCAAGAGCTATCTAAAACGTTCATGGCCGGAACTCGATCGCGGCTATACCAGTCCGCCAAGCAACCCAAAAGCTAGACTGGAGCTCTAGTCGAATCACCTCTGTGGCCATTGCAAGGACGTGTTGGAGCGACTACCATTGCCGAACCATTCCGCAGGTCGAGTCCATACCAAGGCCGCATAGAGATTCACGATGAGCTCCTGCATAGCAATCAGGAGACTTGCCGTGTCCATCACAATCGATAAATCCTGGTGCAAGATTTTTGCATCCGAGCGCTCCAACCAGTCGAGCACCAGCATCAATCGACATAAACGGGCACGGGGGGAGGATGCTCGAGAACACTACCTCCCCTATATAAGTTATTTGTCCGATTCTCAAGCAGCCGAAGTCTGGTCATCGAATCGGGTCAAAGACCACAACTTCCGACTTTACCCACAATGCAAGTCATCGAATCGAACATCGGCCCCCGAGTCGGACTCCATGCGTATGTCAGGTCATCGGACCCAAATTCCGCCTTCCTGCGCATGGCGGGCCATCAATATCAACTCGGTCATCGGACCCAAACTCCGCCTTTTTGCGTATGGCACGCCTTCAAATCGGTCATCGGACCCAAATTCCGCCTTCCTGTGCATGGCGGGCCATCAACATCAACTCGGTCATCGGACCCAAATTCCGCCTTTCTGCGCATGGCACGCCATCAACTCGGTCATCGGACCCAAATTCCGCCTTCCTGTGCATGGCAGGTCATCGGACACAAATTCAGACCTCGCCAATATGCCTACGTATCGAATCGGTCATCGGACCCAACTTCCGACTTCATCCATACTGTAGGGTCTTTGAGGTTGGCGCGGTGCGCTCAACCCAGGGAGTCGACCCATCGAAGCATACACCTCCCCTATATAAGCTATTTGTCCGATTCCCACACCTGTGTAGTTTGCACCTCTGACCAGGACATCGACCCCAACTTCCGAACTCGACTGCAACGACGGCACCAGCGCCTTGGTGCGCACCTTGCGACGCACAGTCCCAACATTCGCCTTCCTGCACATGGCAGGTCATCGGACCCAAATTCCGACCTCGCGAGTATGCCTACATATCGAATCGGTCATCGGACCCAACTTCCGACTTCATCCATACCGTAGGGTCTTTGAGGTTGGCGCGGTGCGCTCAACCCGGGGAGTCGACCCAACGAAGCATACACCTCCCCTATATAAGCTATTTGTCCGATTCCCACACCTGTGTAGTTTGCACCTCCGATCAAGACATCGACCCCAACTTCCGAACTCGCCTCCAACGACCGAACCAGCGCCTTGGTGCGCACCTTGCAACGCACAGTGCCAACATTCGCCTTCCTGCACGTGGCAGGTCATCGGACCCAAATTCCGACCTCGCGAGTATGCCTACATATCGAATCGGTCATCGGACCCAACTTCCGACTTCATCCATACCGTAGGGTCTTTGAGGTTGGCGCGGTGCGCTCAACCCGGGGAGTCGACCCAACGAAGCATACACCTCCCCTATATAAGCTATTTGTCCGATTCCCACACCTGTGTAGCTTGCACCTCCGATCAGGACATCGACCCCAACTTCCGAACTCGACTAAAAAGACCGCACCAGCGCCTTGGTGTGCACCTTGCAACGCACAGTGTCAACATTCGCCTTCCTGCACATGGCAGGTCATCGGACCCAAATTCCGACCTCATGAGCATACCTACTAATCGAATTGGTCATCGGACCCAACTTCCGACTTCATCCATACCGTAGGGTCTTTGAGGTTGGCGCGGTGCGCTCAACCTGGGGAGTCGACCCATCGAAGCATACACCTCCCCTATATAAGCTATTTGTCCGATTCCGACACCTGTGTAGTTTGCACCTCCGCTCAGGACATCGACCCCAACTTCCGAACTCGCCTGCAACGACCGAACCAGCGCCTTGGTGCGCACCAAAAGTGCGCACTTTTGGAGGGCACTTTTGTGCGCTCCAAAGGTGCGCACTTTTGGAGGGCACTTTTCTGCGCTCCAAAGGTGCGCACTTTTGGAGGGCACTTTTTGGAGGGCACTTTTCTGCGCTCCAAAGGTGCGCACTTTTGGAGGGCACTTTTTGGAGGGCACTTTTCTGCGCTCCAAAGGTGCGCACTTTTGGAGGGCACTTTTTGGAGGGCACTTTTCTGCGCTCCAAAGGTGCGCACTTTTGGAGGGCACTTTTTGGAGGGCACTTTTCTGCGCTCCAAAGGTGCGCACTTTTGGAGGGCACTTTTCTGCGCTCCAAAGGTGCGCACTTTTGGAGGGCACTTTTTGGAGGGCACTTTTCTGCGCTCCAAAGGTGCGCACTTTTGGAGGGCACTTTTTGGAGGGCACTTTTCTGCGCTCCAAAGGTGCGCACTTTTGGAGGGCACTTTTTGGAGGGCACTTTTCTGCGCTCCAAAGGTGCGCACTTTTGGAGGGCACTTTTGTGCACTCCAAAGGTGCGCACTTTTGGAGGGCACTTTTCCTGTGCTCCAAAGGTGCACACCTAGGTGAGCACCTTCGACCACACCTTGTAGCACACCAAACTCTGACTTTCGACTTCATCCGCAATGCAGGGTCTTTGAGGTTGGCGCAATGCGCACAACCAGGGGAGTCGACCCATCAAACCCAACACCTCCCCTATATAAGCTATTTGTCTGATTCTCATACATGCGTAGCCTGCAGGAGCAATTAGGACATCGACCCCAACTTTCGGCTTCTAAACGAAAACAAGGTCTTTGAGGTTGGTGTAATGCGAACAACTAGGGGAGTCAACCCATCAAACCCAACACCTCCCCTATATAAGCTATTTGTCTGATTCTCATACATGTGTAGTCTACAGGAGCAATTAGGACATCGACCCCAACTTTTGACTTCTTAACGAAAACAAGGTCTTTGAGGTTGACGTAATGCGCACAACCAGGGGAGTCGACCCATCAAACCCAACACCTCCCCTATATAAGCTATTTGTCCGATTCTCATACATGTGTAGCCTGCAGGAGCCATTAGGACATTGACCCCAACTTTTGACTTCTTAACGAAAACAAGGTCTTTGAGGTTGGCGTAATGCGCACAACCAAGGGAGTTGACCCATCAAACCCAACACCTCCCCTATATAAGCTATTTGTCTGATTCTCATACATGTGTAGCCTGCAACAACGATTAGGACATCCACCCCAACTTCTGAATTCGTCTGCGTTGACCGCACCAAAGGTGCACGCCTTGGTGCTCACCAAAATCCGACTTCCGACTTCTTCTGCTATGCGGGGTCTTTGAGGTTGGCGCAGTGCGCACAACCAGGGGAGTCAACCCACCGAATGCAACACCTCCCCTATATAAGCTATTTGTCTGATTCTCATACATGCGTAGACTGCAGCAATGATTAGGACATCCACCCCAACTTTTGACTTCTTAAACAAGACAGGGTCTTTGAAGTTGGTGCAGTGCACACAACCAGGGGAGTCGACCCATCAAACGCAACACCTCCCCTATATAAAGCTATTTGTCCGATTCTCATACGTGTAGTCTGCAGCAGCGATTAGGACATCGACCCCAACTTCCGAATTCGTTTGCATTGACCGCACCAAAGGTGCACGCCTTGGTGTGCACCCTGGAGTGCACTTTGGTGCTCACCTCGGTGCACACTTTGGTGTGCACCTCGGTGTGCACCAAAGGTGCGCACCTTGGAGCGCACCAAAGGTGTACACTTTGGAGCGCACCACATAGGGTCTTTGAGAGGTTGGCGCAGTGCGCACACCAAGGTGGGTGTTGAGGTGCGTGCCGAGGTGGGTGGGTGCTAGGGTGCGCTCCATGGTGGGTGCCAGGGTGGGTGCGTGCTAGGGTGGATTCCAAAGAGGGTCATAGGGTGGGTGCCAAGGTGGGTTGGTGATATAGTGGGTTCAAAGGTGGGTACTAGGGTGGGTTCCAAGGTGGGTCACAAGTTGGGTGCCAGGATGCGTGGGTGTTAGGTTGGGTGCCAAGGTGGGCTCCTGCGTGGGTGGGTGCTAGGGTGGGTTTCAAGGTGGACGCGAGGGCGGGTGCCAAGGTGGGTAACAAGTTGGGTGTTAGGATGGGTGAGTGCTAGAGTGGGTGCCAAGGTGGGTGGGTGCTAAGGTGGATGCCAAGGTGGTTCACAGGGTGGGTGGGTTCTAGGGTGAGTTCCAAGGTGGGTCACAGGTTCAGTGCTAGGGTGGGTGTCAAGGCGGGTGTCGAGGTGCCTGGGTGCTAGGGTGTGGATGCCAATGTGGGTCATAGGGTGGGTACTAGGGTGGGCTGCAATGTGGGTGCCAAGGTGGGTAACATGCTCGGTGGGTTCTAAATTGGGTGCCAGGGTGGGTGTGCACCCACCTTGCCCGAGGTGGGTGCCAAGGTGCCAGTGTGGGTGGGTGCTAAGGTGGATGCCAAGGTGGGTGAGAAGGTGGGTGATAGGTTGAGTGGTAGGATGGGTGGGTGCCAAGATGGGTCACAGGGTGGGTGCAAGGGTGGGTAGGTGCTAGGGTTGGTGTCAGGGTGGGTGGGTGCTAGGTTGGGTTCCAAGGTGGGTGCGAGGGTGAGTGTCAAGGTGGGTCACAGGTTAGGTGCTAGGATGGGTGAGTGCTAGGGTGCAAAGGTGCCAGGGTGGGTGCTAGGATGGGTCGATGCTAGGGTGAGTGGCAAGGTGGGTCCACAAGTGTCAAGGTGGGTGCCGAGGTGGGTGCCAAGTCGGCGACTGCTATGGTGGATGCCAAGGTGGGTCACGGGGTGGGTGCCAAGTTGCTAGGTTGGGTTCCAAGGTGGGTGCCAACGTGGGTGCTAGGGTGCGTGGGTTAAAGGGTGTGTCACAACGTGGGTGCCAGGATGGGTGCGCACCCACACTGGCCAAGACGGGTGCGGGTGCAAGGTTGGGTTCCAAGCCCGGTCACAGGCTGGGTGCTAGGATGGGTGGGTGCCAAGGTGGGCACCAGGGTGGGTGCACCCACCCTGGCCAAGGTGGGTCACGGGGTGGGTCCTAGGGTGGGTAACGGGGTGGGTACTAAGGTGCGTGCCAAGGTGGGTCATAGGGTGGGTGCCAAGGTGGGCACCAGGGTGGGTGTGCACCAACCCTAGCCAGGGTAGGTCACGGGGTGGTTGTCGGGGTGGGCGTCAAGGAGCCAAGGTGGGTGGCAAGTAGCCAAGTTGCGTGCCAAGGTGGGTGTCGGGGTGGGTGCCAAGGATCCAAGGTGGGTGCCAAGGAACCAAGGTGGGTGTCTGGGTGGGTGCCGAGGTGGGAGCCAGGGTGGGTCCCAAGGTGAGTGCAAAGGTGGGTGCCAGGGTCAAGGTGAGTGCCAATGTGGGTTCCAAGGTGCCAGGGTCAGGGTGAGTGCCAATGTGGGTTCAAAGGTGCTAAGTTGGGTGCGAGGTTGGGTGCGAGGGTGGGTGGGTGCCAAGGTGTGCTAGGTGGAAGCCCGGGTGGGTCGGCATCCCATGGGTGTCGAGTTGGGTGCCTGATGGGTGCTTCTTGTCAAGTTTTAGTCGTCGGGACTCATTTCGAGCCTTAGAGGTCGTTTCTTGTCCGGTTGCCCTGTCTTCGACCTGGGAACCCAATTTTGGTCCTCGGGTCCCATTTTTTTTTGTCTCGCATCCCACTTTTGGCCTGTGGCCTTTTCGGGGTCGATTCTCGTTTTGGGCATCAGAGCATGTTTCTTCTCCTAAAACCCAATATTTGTTTATTAAGTCTCGGAACACATTTTTGTTCTCGTGGACCCATCATGGGTCTTGGAACGCATTTGTGGTCCTTGGGTCCCATTTTGCATCCCGAAACTTGTGTTTTGGTGCTTGATCCCTATTTTGGGTGCCCACCTTGCACCAAGTGCGCACCCGGGGCAAACCGAGCGCCTTGGTGCACCGGGGCAAGATCGAGCGTGCACCCGAGGCGCCCCGAACATGCACCAAGGTGCACTCGGCCCACATGTGAGCGCAGGTCGTTGCGCCCGAGGTGGTGTGTGGGCACCGCGTTGCAGACGGGACACTGCACGCACACGACGCCCCCTCCAGGTGCACGCACGTAGGCCGGGCCGGGTGCACACCCGACGCCCTAGCAAGGTGCGCGCACCCGGGCAGGGCTCACACTTGGCGAACGGGGCGCACTTCGCGAGGGAGGGTGTGCACCTCGACGGGGGTGGGTGGCCGGGGTGGATTCGCACGTGGGTCGCGGTTTGCTAAGTACACACTGCGACAAGCTCATAACGGGTGCGATCATACCAGCGTTAGTGCACCGGATCCCATCAGAACTCCGCAGTTAAGCGCGCTTGGGCCGGAGTAGTACTGGGATGGGTGACCTCCCGGGAAGTCCCGGTGTTGCACCCTTTTTTAGTTTTTCGCCGGGCGTCGCAATGCTATTTGAATAAACCTTTTGCCCGTTTGCGTTCTCGTCGGGGCCGGGCCGGGCCGGGGTGCGCTGCCCGCACTACCGCGCGCGCGGGGGCGACACCGAGCGCGCACCCGAGGCGCCCCGAGCACACAGGCCACGGTGCAACCCGGGCGTTGTGCGCGCACCCCGGTGCGCCCGAGGTGCTGCGCGCGCACCCAGGTGAAATCGGTGTGCACCTCGGCCAGTGCGCGCTCGGTCGAGTCGCGCACGTTGGCCAAGGTGCACGGTGATGTTTCTTACTCTAAGGTTCCGCACCAGACGCCCGGGACAGGTGAGCGAAGCTGGGCGGGGCCGGGTGCGCGGCCGGGGCAGGTGCACGCAGCTGGAGAGAGCTTTGGAGCACACTTCGGAGCGCACCAATGATGCGCTCCATTCAAAAGTTTCCTGAAAAGGCAAAAAAAGTTGAGATTATAGAATTTCCCACTTGAGAGATTGTAAAAAAAAAAAATTTAAAATGAAGGAAACGCGGGTGCCAAGGTGTGCGCAGCCCAGCCAAGGTGTGCGCACCAAGGCGCCCACCCTGGCGAAGGTGCACGCAAGGTGCGCACCCGAGGCAAACCGGACAATTAACCCAACTTTCGACTTCGCGCGCACCTTGGAGCGCACTTCGGAGCGCTCCTTGGTGCGCACCAATCTTGGGCACCTCGGAGTGCACCATGGCGCCCACCAAGGTGCGCACCCGGGGCAAACCGAGCTCCGACTTCGTGCGCACCTTGGAGCGCACGAAAGGTGCGCACCATGGCGCCCACCAAGGTGCGCAGCCCAGCCAAGGCGTGCGCATCAAGGTGCGCACCCTGGCGAAGGTGCGCACCCGGGGCAAACCGAGCTCCGACTTCGTGCGCACCTTGGAGCGCACAAAAGGTGCGCAACCCAGCCAAGGTGTGCGCACCCCGGTCAAACCGAGCTCCGAATCGTGCGCACCAGAGGTGCACGCCATCGTGCGCACCTTGGAGCACACTTCGGAGCCCTCCTTGGTGCGCGCCGATGTTGCGCACCTCGGAGCGCACCCGGGGAAAACAATGCAATTAACCCGACTTTCGACTTCGTGGGCACCTCGGAGCGCTCTCGGGTTCGCACCTCGGAGCACACCGAGGTGCGCACCTTTGATGCGCTGCCTTCACCAATTTCCAGAAAAGGCAAGAAAACATTGAGAAGGTGTGCGCACCGAGGTGCCCACCCTGGCGAAGGTGCACGCGAGGTGCGCACCCGGGGCAAACCGGGCTCCGACTTCGTGCACGCCGCACCTTGGAGCACACTTCGGAGCGCTCCTTGGTGCGCACCAGGGCGCGCAACCCAGCCGAGGTGCCCACCCCGGCGAAGGTGCACGCGAGGTGCGCACCCGGGGCAAACCGGGCTCCGACTTCGTGCACGCCATGGTGCCCACCGCGGCGAAGGTGCACGCGAGGTGCGCACCCGGGGCAAACCGGGCTCCGACTTCGTGCACGCCGCACCTTGGAGCACACTTCGGAGCGCTCCTTGGTGCGCACCATGGTGCCCACCAGGGCGCGCAACCCCGCCGAAGGTGCACGCGAGGTGCGCACCCGGGGCAAACCGGGCTCCGACTTCGTGCACGCCGCACCTTGGAGCACACTTCGGAGCGCTCCTTGGTGCGCACCATGGTGCCCACCAGGGCGCGCAACCCCGCCGAAGGTGCACGCGAGGTGCGCACCCGGGGCAAACCGGGCTCCGACTTCGTGCACGCCATGGTGCGCACCGCGGCGAAGGTGCGCACCCGGGGCAAACCGGGCTCCGACTTCGTGCACGCCGCACCTTGGAGCACACTTCGGAGCGCTCCTTGGTGCGCACCAGGGCGCGCAACCCAGCCGAGGTGCCCACCCCGGCGAAGGTGCACGCGAGGTGCGTACCCGGGGCAAACCGGGCTCCGACTTCGTGCACGCCGCACCTTGGAGCACACTTCGGAGCGCTCCTTGGTGCGCACCATGGTGCCCACCAGGCCGCGCAACCCAGCCAAGGTGTGCGCACCAAGGTGCACGCGAGGTGCGCACCCGGGGCAAACCGGGGTCCGACTTCGTGCACGCCGCACCTTGGAGCACACATCGGGGCGCTCCCGGGTTCGCACCGGCGTTGCGCACCGTGGTGGGCACCTCGGAGCACACCAAGGTGGGCAGCGAGGTGCGCACCTTTGATGCGATGCCTTCACTAATTTCCATAAAAGGCAAAAAAAAAACGAGATTTTAAAATTTCCGTTTTGAAAGATAGTGAGAAAAAGGGAATGCTGGTGCCATCTTGAGCCCGCCCTGGTGCGCAGCCCAGCCAAGGTGTGCGCACCAAGGTGCCCACCCTGGCGAAGGTGCGCGCCCGGGCAATTAACCCAACTTCCAACTTCGCGCGCGCCAGGGTGGGAGCGCACCCAACAACCGGGCCTGGGAAGAGCCAATGCGAGAAACCCCACCAAACGCTCTGACAAAAAAAGAGGGGGCGCTCCAGTAACCCCGCTTCGGAGCGCACCCTGGGCAAACCCAGCCAAGGTGCCCACCCCGGCCAAGGTGCAGGCGAGGTGCGCACCCGGGGCAAACCGGGCTCCGACAACGTGCACGCCGCACCTTGGAGCACACTTCGTAGCGCTCCCGGGTGCGCACCTCAGAGCACACCAAGGTGGGCAGCGAGGTGCGCACCTTTGATGCGCTGCCTTCACTAATTTCCAGAAAAGGCAAAAAAAAAAGGAGATTTTAAAATTTCCGTTTTGAAAGATAGTGAAAAAAACGGAACGCGCGTGCCATCTTGAGCCCGCCCTGGTGCGCAGCCCAGGTAAGGTGCCCACCCTGGCAAAGGTGCGCACCCGGGCAATTAACCCTACTTCCGACTTCGTGCGCGCCAGGGTGGCAACCGGGCCTCGGAAGAGCCAATGCGAGAAACCCCACCAAACGCTCCGACAAAAAAAGAGGCGGCGCTCCAATAACCCCGCTTCGGAGCGCAGCCGGGGCAAACCCAGCCAAGGTGCCCACCCCGACGAAGGTGCACGCGAGGTGCGCACCCGGGGCAAACCGGGCTCCGACAACGTGCACGCAGCACCTTGGAGCACACTTCGAAGCACTCCCGGGTGCCCACCGGCGTTGCGCACCGTGGTGGGCAGCGAGGTGCGCACCTTTGATGCGCTGCCTTCACTAATTTCCAGAAAAAGGCAAAAAAAAATGAGATTTTAAAATTTCCGTTTTGAAAGATAGTGAAAAAAAAGGAACGCGGGTGCCATCTTGAGCCCGCCCTGGTGCGCAGCCCAGGCAAGGCATGCGCACCAAGGTGCCCACCCGAGGTGCACACCCGGGGCAAACCGGGCTCCGACTTCGTGCAGGCCGCACCTTGGAGCACACTTCGGAGCGCTCCTTGGTGCGCACCATGGTGCCCACCAGGGCGCGCAACCCAGCC
>NW_026729062.1:0-10000 GCF_030272615.1 Cryptomeria japonica | reverse complement strand
CTCGGAAGAGGACAGTTCGAGTGACAGGTCAAATCCAAGAGTTCCGAAGACTACCTCCAGGAACAATCGGGAACAAGACCGATTACAAGTCGTCGAGTCTGTTACTGGGCGAACACGAGATGCGCACAGGAAATCGATCAGCCCTCACAATGGCCCAAGGCCAGAGATCGGACTGCTACGATTTACCCCAACAATCATCGTGCCACTCTTCGCAGAGAGGTGATAGACGCCAACGAGCCCGCGCATAGCAATCGAGGTGTAAAAAGGGCGTTGAAGGCAGGAAGCCTGGACGAAAGAGGCTACGAGGTCACCTCGAAGCGGTCTAAGAATCGGGCGCACTTGGGGCGACTACCAGTGCCAACCCCTTATCCCGCGGTGCGTCCGACACACAGAAATTTCCAAGGCGGCCAAGGAGCCTCCCCGCATAGCAATCGGGGTGTGAGGTTACGGATGCAGCATTGATAGCAATCGAGGTGTGAGGCGAAGGATGCAGAAGTGAGAGCCGAGGGATGTAGCAGAGATAGCAATCGGGGTGTGTGATGCAGAAGAGATAGCAATCGAGGTGTGCGGTGGGAAGGGCCCAGCAGCCAGAATGCATGAAGCGACGGATGAAGCAGTGATGACAACCGGGCTGTGAGGAGAGGAGGGATGCAGCCAAGAAAGCAATCAGGGCTCGAGGCAAGGGATGCATCAAGGATAGCAATCATGTTGTGAGGCGAGATTCCAAAGGCTAAACGTGAGAGGCTGCAGGGTCGACTCAGAGAGGTCTATGCATGTGAGAGGCTGAAAGCAAGGTCGACTCGGAGCGGTCTATGCATCGGGCGCGCTTGGGGCGACTACCAGTGCCAACCCCTTATCCCGCGACGCGTCCGACAAAGAGAACGTTCCAAGGCGGCAGAGGAGGTTACCAGCCGAAGGATGCAGTAGCAATAACAGGTATAGTTCCGCGGCGGCCGAGAAGACTCACCGCATAGGAATCGGGATGCGAGGCGAGGGATGCGGCGGGAAGGCCCCGACGGCTAAACGGAAGAGGCTGCAGGGCCGCCTCGGAATGGTCCAAGCATCGGATGCGATTGGGACGACTACCAGTGCCAACCCCTTATCCCGCGATGCGTCCGATACACAGATAGTTCCAAGGCGGCCGAGGAGCCTCACCGCATATCAATCGGGGTGCGAGGCGAGGGATGGGGCGGGAAGGCCCCAACGGCTAGACGGAAGAGGCTTCAGGGCCACCTCGGAATGGTCCAAGCATCGGACGCGCTTGGGGCGACTGCCAGTGCCAACCCCTTATCCCGCGATGCGTCCGATACACAGATGGTTCCAAGGCGGCCGAGGAGCCTCACCGCATAGCAATCGGGGGTGCGAGGCGAGGGATGGGGCGGGAAGGCCCCAACGGCTAGACGGAAGAGGCTTCAGGGCCGCCTAGGAATGGTCCAAGCATCGGACACGCTTGGGGCGACTACCAGTGACAGCCCCCTATCCCGCGATGCGTCCGATACGAAGATGGTTCCAAGGCGGCCGAGGAGCCTCACCGCATAGCAATCGGGGTGCGAGGTGGGGGATGCGGCGAGATGGCCCCAACGGCTAGACGGAAGAGGCCACAGGGCCGCGTCGGAATAGTCCAAGCATCGGACGCGCTTGGGGCGACTACCAGTGACAACCCCTTATCCCGCGATGCGTCCGATACGAAGATAGTTCCAAGGCGGCCGAGGAGCCTCACCGCATAGCAATCGGGGTGCGAGGTGGGGGATGCGGCGAGATGGCCCCAACGGCTAGACGGAAGAGGCTGCAGGGCCGCCTCGGAATAGTCCAAGCATCGGACGCGCTTGGGGCCACTACCAGTGACAACCCCTTATCCCGCAATGCGTCCGATACGAAGATAGTTCCAAGGCGGCCGAAGAGCCTCACCGCATAGCAATCGGGGTGCGAGGTGGGGGATGCGGCGAGATGGCCCCAACGGCTAGACGGAAGAGGCCACAGGGCCGCCTCGGAATAGTCCAAGCATCGGACGCGCTTGGGGCGACTACCAGTGACAACCCCTTATCCCGCGATGCGTCCGATACGAAGATAGTTCCCAGGCGGCCGAGGAGCCTCACCGCATAGCAATCGGGGTGCGAGGCGAGGGATGCGGCGAGATGGCCCCAAAGGCTAGACGGAAGAGGCTGCAGGGCTGCCTCGGAATAGTCCAAGCATCGGACGCGCTTGGGGCGACTACCACTGCCAACCCCTTATCCCGCGATGCGTCCGATACACAGATAGTTCCGAGGCGGCCGAGGAGGTGGGGGATGCAGCGAGATGGCCCCAACGGCTAGACGGAAGAGGCTGCAGGGCCGCCTCGGAATAGTCCAAGCATCGGACGCGCTTGGGGCGACTACCAGTGACAACCCCTTATCCCGCGATGCGTCCGATACACAGATAGTTCCGAGGCGGCCAAGGAGCCTCACCGCATAGCAATCGTGGTGCGAGGTGGGGGATGCGGCGAGATGGCCCCAACGGCTAGACGGAAGAGGCTGCAGGGCCGCCTCGGAATGGTCCAAGCATCGGATGCGCTTGGGGCGACTACCACTGCCAACCCCTTATCCCGCGATGCGTCCGATACACAGATAGTTCCAAGGCGGCCGAGGAGCCTCACAGCATAGCAATCAGGGTGCGAGGCGAGGGATGCGGCGAGAAAGCCCCAACGGCTAGAGGGAAGAGGCTTCAGGTCCGCCTCGGAATGGTCCAAGCATCGGACGCGCTTGGGGCGACTACCAGTGACAACCCCTTATCCCGCGACGCGTCCGATACACAGATAGTTCCAAGGCGGCCGAGGAGCCTCACCGCATAGCAATCGGGGTGCGAGGCGAGGGATGCGGCGAGAAGGACCCAACGGCTACACGGAAGAGGCTTCGGGGCCGCCTCGGAATGGTCCAAGCATCGGACGCGCTTGGGGCGACTACCAGTGACAACCCCTTATCCCGCGACGCGTCCGATACACAGATAGTTCCAAGGCGGCCGAGGAGCCTCACCGCATAGCAATCGGGGTGCGAGGCGAGGGATGCGGCGAGAAGGACCCAACGGCTACACGGAAGAGGCTTCGGGGCCGCCTCGGAATGGTCCAAGCATCGGACGCGCTTGGGGCGACTACCAGTGACAACCACTTATCCCGCGACGCGTCCGATACACAGATAGTTCCAAGGCGGCCGAGGAGCCTCACCGCATAGCAATCGGGGTGCGAGGCGAGGGATGCGGCGAGAAGGACCCAACGGCTAGACGGAAGAGGCTTCGGGTCCGCCTCGGAATGGTCCAAGCATCGGACGCGCTTGGGGCGACTACCAGTGACAACCCCTTATCCCGCGACGCGTCCGATACACAGATAGTTCCAAGGCGGCCGAGGAGCCTCACCGCATAGCAATCGGGGTGCGAGGCGAGGGATGCGGCGAGAAGGACCCAACGGCTAGACGGAAGAGGCTTCGGGTCCGCCTCGGAATGGTCCAAGCATCGGACGCGCTTGGGGCGACTACCAGTGACAACCCCTTATCCCGCGACGCGTCCGATACACAGATAGTTCCAAGGCGGCCGAGGAGCCTCACCGCATAGCAATCGGGGTGCGAGGCGAGGGATGCGGCGAGAAGGACCCAACGGCTAGACGGAAGAGGCTTCGGGTCCGCCTCGGAATGGTCCAAGCATCGGACGCGCTTGGGGCGACTACCAGTGACAACCCCTTATCCCGCGACGCGTCCGATACACAGATAGTTCCGAGGCGGCCGAGGAGCCTCACCGCATAGCAATCGGGGTGCGAGGCGAAGGATGCGGCGAGAAGGACCCAACGGCTAGACGGAAGAGGCTTCGGGTCCGCCTCGGAATGGTCTAAGCATCGGACGCGCTTGGGGCGACTACCAGTGACAACCCCTTATCCCGCGACGCGTCCGATACACAGATAGTTCCAAGGCGGCCGAGGAGCCTCACCGCATAGCAATCGGGGTGCGAGGCGAGGGATGCGGCGAGAAGGACCCAACGGCTAGACGGAAGAGGCTTCAGGGCCGCCTCGGAATGGTCCAAGCATCGGACGCGCTTGGGGCGACTACCAATGACAACCCCTTATCCCGCGACGCGTCCGATACACAGATAGTTCCGAGGCGGCCGAGGAGCCTCACCGCATAGCAATCGGGGTGCGAGGCGAGGGATGCGGCGAGAAGGACCCAACGGCTAGACGGAAGAGGCTTCAGGGCCGCCTCGGAATGGTCCAAGCATCGGACGCGCTTGGGGCGACTACCAGTGACAACCCCTTATCCCGCGACGCGTCCGATACACAGATAGTTCCGAGGCGGCCGAGGAGCCTCACCGCATAGCAATCGGGGTGCGAGGCGAGGGATGCGGCGAGAAGGACCCAACGGCTAGACGGAAGAGGCTTCAGGGCCGCCTCGGAATGGTCCAAGCATCGGACGCGCTTGGGGCGACTACCGTTGCCAACCCCTTATCCCGCGATGCGTCTGATACACAGATAGTTCCGAGGCGGCCGAGGAGCCTCACCGCATAGCAATCGGGTTGCGAGGCAGATTATTGGGAAGGGAACCCCCTGGGATGCGGCTCAAGCAGTGCCCAAAGGGACTGGAATGCGGAATCACATCGAGAGACCCAAATGCTATACGAGGGCTCAAATCGAATTATCGATTTGGCCACGACATGGACGCATCGGAACGACTACCTTTGCCGAACCACTCGCAATTGCATCCATACCGAAACCAATAGACATTTCCGTTAGAGCCCTCGCATAGCATTCGGGAATCTCGCATGCCCCTCTAAATCGACCAATGCTGGCGCTCAATGAAAATCCGAGCGCTACCACCGTTCGAGCGCCAGCATTGGTCGAGTTAGAGGGGCACGGGGGAGAATGCTCCAGTCAACACCTCCCCTATATAAGTTATTTGTCCGATTCTCGCACAACCGTAGTCTGCCTCGTCGAATCAAACAACGGTCCCAGATTCCGACTTCCGTTCCGTAGAGACCCAAAAGCTAGATGGAGGCTCGCAAGAAAGAGAGTCGGCGCATAGCAATCGGGTTTCTCGAACGTTTAGGGACCGAGCTCACTTGCGGATAGGGCAAAATCCGCCAAGCAACCCAAAAGCTAGACGGGGGCTCGAATCGAATCGCCTAGGCGGCCACAACAACGACGTGTTGGATCGACTACCAGTGCCAAACCATTCAGCAAGACTAGTCTGTGTCGAGGCCGGATAGAGATTCTCAGAGAGCGCTCGCATAGCATTTAGGAGACCTGCCGCGTCCCTCACACTCGACAAATGGTGGTGCACGTTTATAAATCCGAGCGATCCCAACCCTTTCAAGCACCAACATCGGTCGAGATAGAGGGGCACGGAGGGGGCTGCGTGAGACAACACAGTCCCCTATATAAGTTATTTGTCCGATTCTCACACATCCGAAGAATGGTCATCAAATCGGACAACAGCCCAAACTTCCGACTTCCGTCCCAGAAAGCCCAAGAGCTATCTAAAACGTTCATGGCCGGAACTCGATCGCGGCTATACCAGTCCGCCAAGCAACCCAAAAGCTAGACTGGAGCTCTAGTCGAATCACCTCTGTGGCCATTGCAAGGACGTGTTGGAGCGACTACCATTGCCGAACCATTCCGCAGGTCGAGTCCATACCAAGGCCGCATAGAGATTCACGATGAGCTCCTGCATAGCAATCAGGAGACTTGCCGTGTCCATCACAATCGATAAATCCTGGTGCAAGATTTTTGCATCCGAGCGCTCCAACCAGTCGAGCACCAGCATCAATCGACATAAACGGGCACGGGGGGAGGATGCTCGAGAACACTACCTCCCCTATATAAGTTATTTGTCCGATTCTCAAGCAGCCGAAGTCTGGTCATCGAATCGGGTCAAAGACCACAACTTCCGACTTTACCCACAATGCAAGTCATCGAATCGAACATCGGCCCCCGAGTCGGACTCCATGCGTATGTCAGGTCATCGGACCCAAATTCCGCCTTCCTGCGCATGGCGGGCCATCAATATCAACTCGGTCATCGGACCCAAACTCCGCCTTTTTGCGTATGGCACGCCTTCAAATCGGTCATCGGACCCAAATTCCGCCTTCCTGTGCATGGCGGGCCATCAACATCAACTCGGTCATCGGACCCAAATTCCGCCTTTCTGCGCATGGCACGCCATCAACTCGGTCATCGGACCCAAATTCCGCCTTCCTGCGCATGGCAGGTCATCGGACACAAATTCAGACCTCGCCAATATGCCTACGTATCGAATCGGTCATCGGACCCAACTTCCGACTTCATCCATACTGTAGGGTCTTTGAGGTTGGCGCGGTGCGCTCAACCCAGGGAGTCGACCCATCGAAGCATACACCTCCCCTATATAAGCTATTTGTCCGATTCCCACACCTGTGTAGTTTGCACCTCTGACCAGGACATCGACCCCAACTTCCGAACTCGACTGCAACGACGGCACCAGCGCCTTGGTGCGCACCTTGCGACGCACAGTCCCAACATTCGCCTTCCTGCACATGGCAGGTCATCGGACCCAAATTCCGACCTCGCGAGTATGCCTACATATCGAATCGGTCATCGGACCCAACTTCCGACTTCATCCATACCGTAGGGTCTTTGAGGTTGGCGCGGTGCGCTCAACCCGGGGAGTCGACCCAACGAAGCATACACCTCCCCTATATAAGCTATTTGTCCGATTCCCACACCTGTGTAGTTTGCACCTCCGATCAAGACATCGACCCCAACTTCCGAACTCGCCTCCAACGACCGAACCAGCGCCTTGGTGCGCACCTTGCAACGCACAGTGCCAACATTCGCCTTCCTGCACGTGGCAGGTCATCGGACCCAAATTCCGACCTCGCGAGTATGCCTACATATCGAATCGGTCATCGGACCCAACTTCCGACTTCATCCATACCGTAGGGTCTTTGAGGTTGGCGCGGTGCGCTCAACCCGGGGAGTCGACCCAACGAAGCATACACCTCCCCTATATAAGCTATTTGTCCGATTCCCACACCTGTGTAGCTTGCACCTCCGATCAGGACATCGACCCCAACTTCCGAACTCGACTAAAAAGACCGCACCAGCGCCTTGGTGTGCACCTTGCAACGCACAGTGTCAACATTCGCCTTCCTGCACATGGCAGGTCATCGGACCCAAATTCCGACCTCATGAGCATACCTACTAATCGAATTGGTCATCGGACCCAACTTCCGACTTCATCCATACCGTAGGGTCTTTGAGGTTGGCGCGGTGCGCTCAACCTGGGGAGTCGACCCATCGAAGCATACACCTCCCCTATATAAGCTATTTGTCCGATTCCGACACCTGTGTAGTTTGCACCTCCGCTCAGGACATCGACCCCAACTTCCGAACTCGCCTGCAACGACCGAACCAGCGCCTTGGTGCGCACCAAAAGTGCGCACTTTTGGAGGGCACTTTTGTGCGCTCCAAAGGTGCGCACTTTTGGAGGGCACTTTTCTGCGCTCCAAAGGTGCGCACTTTTGGAGGGCACTTTTTGGAGGGCACTTTTCTGCGCTCCAAAGGTGCGCACTTTTGGAGGGCACTTTTTGGAGGGCACTTTTCTGCGCTCCAAAGGTGCGCACTTTTGGAGGGCACTTTTTGGAGGGCACTTTTCTGCGCTCCAAAGGTGCGCACTTTTGGAGGGCACTTTTTGGAGGGCACTTTTCTGCGCTCCAAAGGTGCGCACTTTTGGAGGGCACTTTTTGGAGGGCACTTTTCTGCGCTCCAAAGGTGCGCACTTTTGGAGGGCACTTTTCTGCGCTCCAAAGGTGCGCACTTTTGGAGGGCACTTTTTGGAGGGCACTTTTCTGCGCTCCAAAGGTGCGCACTTTTGGAGGGCACTTTTCTGCGCTCCAAAGGTGCGCACTTTTGGAGGGCAATTTTTGGAGGGCACTTTTCTGCGCTCCAAAGGTGCGCACTTTTGGAGGGCACTTTTGTGCACTCCAAAGGTGCGCACTTTTGGAGGGCACTTTTCCTGTGCTCCAAAGGTGCACACCTAGGTGAGCACCTTCGACCACACCTTGTAGCACACCAAACTCTGACTTTCGACTTCATCCGCAATGCAGGGTCTTTGAGGTTGGCGCAATGCGCACAACCAGGGGAGTCGACCCATCAAACCCAACACCTCCCCTATATAAGCTATTTGTCTGATTCTCATACATGCGTAGCCTGCAGGAGCAATTAGGACATCGACCCCAACTTTCGGCTTCTAAACGAAAACAAGGTCTTTGAGGTTGGTGTAATGCGAACAACTAGGGGAGTCAACCCATCAAACCCAACACCTCCCCTATATAAGCTATTTGTCTGATTCTCATACATGTGTAGTCTACAGGAGCAATTAGGACATCGACCCCAACTTTTGACTTCTTAACGAAAACAAGGTCTTTGAGGTTGACGTAATGCGCACAACCAGGGGAGTCGACCCATCAAACCCAACACCTCCCCTATATAAGCTATTTGTCCGATTCTCATACATGTGTAGCCTGCAGGAGCCATTAGGACATTGACCCCAACTTTTGACTTCTTAACGAAAACAAGGTCTTTGAGGTTGGCGTAATGCGCACAACCAAGGGAGTTGACCCATCAAACCCAACACCTCCCCTATATAAGCTATTTGTCTGATTCTCATACATGTGTAGCCTGCAACAACGATTAGGACATCCACCCCAACTTCTGAATTCGTCTGCGTTGACCGCACCAAAGGTGCACGCCTTGGTGCTCACCAAAATCCGACTTCCGACTTCTTCTGCTATGCGGGGTCTTTGAGGTTGGCGCAGTGCGCACAACCAGGGGAGTCAACCCACCGAATGCAACACCTCCCCTATATAAGCTATTTGTCTGATTCTCATACATGCGTAGACTGCAGCAATGATTAGGACATCCACCCCAACTTTTGACTTCTTAAACAAGACAGGGTCTTTGAAGTTGGTGCAGTGCACACAACCAGGGGAGTCGACCCATCAAACGCAACACCTCCCCTATATAAAGCTATTTGTCCGATTCTCATACGTGTAGTCTGCAGCAGCGATTAGGACATCGACCCCAACTTCCGAATTCGTTTGCATTGACCGCACCAAAGGTGCACGCCTTGGTGTGCACCCTGGAGTGCACTTTGGTGCTCACCTCGGTGCACACTTTGGTGTGCACCTCGGTGTGCACCAAAGGTGCGCACCTTGGAGCGCACCAAAGGTGTACACTTTGGAGCGCACCACATAGGGTCTTTGAGAGGTT
Source organism: Cryptomeria japonica (assembly GCF_030272615.1). Classification (NCBI taxonomy): domain Eukaryota; kingdom Viridiplantae; phylum Streptophyta; class Pinopsida; order Cupressales; family Cupressaceae; genus Cryptomeria; species Cryptomeria japonica. Next base: position 741 of record NW_026729062.1, on the reverse strand, counting down.
GGCGCAGTGCGCACACCAAGGTGGGTGTTGAGGTGCGTGCCGAGGTGGGTGGGTGCTAGGGTGCGCTCCATGGTGGGTGCCAGGGTGGGTGCGTGCTAGGGTGGATTCCAAAGAGGGTCATAGGGTGGGTGCCAAGGTGGGTTGGTGATATAGTGGGTTCAAAGGTGGGTACTAGGGTGGGTTCCAAGGTGGGTCACAAGTTGGGTGCCAGGATGCGTGGGTGTTAGGTTGGGTGCCAAGGTGGGCTCCTGCGTGGGTGGGTGCTAGGGTGGGTTTCAAGGTGGACGCGAGGGCGGGTGCCAAGGTGGGTAACAAGTTGGGTGTTAGGATGGGTGAGTGCTAGAGTGGGTGCCAAGGTGGGTGGGTGCTAAGGTGGATGCCAAGGTGGTTCACAGGGTGGGTGGGTTCTAGGGTGAGTTCCAAGGTGGGTCACAGGTTCAGTGCTAGGGTGGGTGTCAAGGCGGGTGTCGAGGTGCCTGGGTGCTAGGGTGTGGATGCCAATGTGGGTCATAGGGTGGGTACTAGGGTGGGCTGCAATGTGGGTGCCAAGGTGGGTAACATGCTCGGTGGGTTCTAAATTGGGTGCCAGGGTGGGTGTGCACCCACCTTGCCCGAGGTGGGTGCCAAGGTGCCAGTGTGGGTGGGTGCTAAGGTGGATGCCAAGGTGGGTGAGAAGGTGGGTGATAGGTTGAGTGGTAGGATGGGTGGGTGCCAAGATGGGTCACAGGGTGGGTGCAAGGG